>NC_065899.1:10927897-11233030 GCF_905147045.1 Nymphalis io
AACGTTTGCGTACAGATTCATATAAGCCGGCCCTTTTTAATTTGTAAAGGACGCGAGTTCGTGTCGAGTTTATTTTTAATGCGCTTAAAAAGGTACGCTTTCTCGTTTTTCACTTTCAATTATGTATATTTTTTTCTCTGTGAATTCGTTTGTGTGGTTCTGAAGTTTAATATTTTCATGCACGGATTAAAAACTTGTTTAATTATTTTTTTTACATATATAATTATTCAAAGTTATAATTCTAATGAAATGAAATGGTTTATTGACTTTGAAAGCTGCTTAAAATTTAATTGGGGCAATAAAAAGAGCAAATGAACCTGATGTTAACTAGTCACCACCACCCTTAGACATTGGCGATGTAAGAAATATTTGTCATTCCTTACATCGCTAATGCGCCACCAACCTTGGTAAATAAGCTGTTATCTCCTTTGTACCTGTAGTAACACTGGCTCAATGATTCTTCAAACCGGAATGCTACAACACTACATATTGTCGTTGAGCGGTAGAATATCTGATGAGTGGGTGGTACCAACCCAGACTTGCACAAAGCGCTACCACTAAGCCGTATCTTCGTTAATTATAACCTAAAGGTAAAAAATAATAGTCTTAAAGCTCCTCTTTACTCGAGGAGCGTTTTCTACCACGCTCCTTTAATGCAGATTGGTACAAATGTGGCAGATATACATCCGATAAATGTAGATTTCGTCACGATATTTTCTTCACAAATTAACTGATTGCATCTAATTTTGTTTTAGTAACGCATGAATTTATGCTCATTCATGATATAGTAATAAGCTAGAAAATAGCCGTGTAATATTAAGATTATATTTATTAAGAGTTTGAATTGCTTATGTTCGTATGAACTTTAAGATTGTACGTCGCAATATTGCGATACCTATTCAGACTCTTCCTCCCACACGATTGATTCGAAACGCAACCCACGCGGGAGATGTACATCATAAATCAACAGTGACTATCGCTAACGAACGCTGTTTAAATAGGGGCCCAAGTCAAATAAAAATTCATAAAACTATGGGAGTATATACTAGTTAAATTTGTACCATATCCAATTTGATTTGAGTAAAGTGAAATTGCAATAGAATAAAAGAAATACTGGAGCAACTGTCAATTGTTTTTATTTTAAAGATTATGTAGTGTGGGGTGTTAGATATTGAGGCCCGGGAATAAAACCTTTTCATACCTTTTGATTTGACTAAGTAGTATAACTTAGTGTGAATTAAATGATTAATGAGCCAGTAATAATTGGAATAAATTAAATAACATCTTACATTCCAAGGACAGCAGTGAATTACCAGTATAAGATATGACAAAATAACTACGTTATTAAATAATGTAGCCCATTGATACAGACCTGGCTCTCATTCCATCGTAAAAGCATAATAGAGTTAAGTAAGCGAAGCACCTACTTCGATAGATTCATTAAAAGTCAACGCCATAATACGTTTATAGTGTGGACATTCGATTGAATTTTGTATTCTGCGAAAAAGCAAAACGATAAAAAACTCCAATTTGAGCCGTTTTTTAAAGAGTGCCGCACCCGCCGGCGATCGCTGCCGGCACGCAATGTTTTGTTTGTTAAGTTTATTGTTACAAGTTTTCTCCGTACAGTATAAAATATATATACATATCACTATCTAGTTGTTCGAATATTTCAATGTAATATATTAAGGGAATACTGCATATGTAAGCAATGATTGTTTGTATGGTTATAATTACGATACATAAAAACGCAGTCATTATATAACATTAATATAAAATACACAGTTTAATCAAAATTATATGATCACTATAAAATGGAAATATAGGCTTAAAGTAATAATCATTTATTGCTATAATATGGGCCTTCTGGTTTTTTTTTATTGTATCTAGAATAAAACAATTTTAATAACATTTTACATTTATATTAATAATTTCAAAGCTCATGTTAAATATTATTAATTTTTGAATTTTTAAAGACTTTTTTATTCATGTAATAGTATTATATAGTTTATTTTACAATAATTGCGGGTTCAAACCCAGACATCACTAAATTTTCATGTTAATTTGTTTTTATAATTCATCTCATGCGGTGAATAAGAACGTCGTAAATAAACGTTTATACGTTTAAGTGATATTCTACAAAATGCCAACCATTGGGGCCGCATGATGGAATAATTTCCATATCTTCTTGTCAAGAAACCTAGAAGTTGAAGCATTAACATTTTTTAGTTTTAGAAAAAGAATAACTCATCGGTTTTTTTAAACACAATCTACATTCTGAATTGGTAGCATTACATTTAATTTATTCGTGAAATACGATACTACAATAGGGATTGAAAGAGTTGAATACAGAAAACGTAAATTGTTGGTGTTTTTTTTAATTTATTATTGTCGTGTCCTTAGTCATTGTTATTTTTCCCTAAACACTCATATATTAATTTCAAAAATATAAAACCTTAAATTGTTTTAGGTTCGAAAAAAAATGAAATAAAAAATAATATTGAAAAAACTTTTTCGTAATTTGCATGGTAATGGTTAAGTACGATGATAATATGAAAAATCTGCCAAATATCCACTGAGATATAATACCTTTTTATTATTCACCCTGTTTTACATTTCACATTTTAAATCAAAACAATTATACATCGGATGAAGCTTAAGTTTCAGACAAGGGGTGAATTCTTAAACCTATTATTTTAAAATTGCCAAAAAAAAATTTCGTTGTACATTTGAAACAAGACGCTATTACTTGAAACATAGCGTTTAATTTGCAAAGTTATACGTAAGCTTTTTCACAATTCACGTTAGCTATGATTTGGCATTTTTCTGTACGATGAATCCTCTAGTGCACGGAAAATTATAACTTATCAACTTCAAATACGAGTTAAGTTCCCGGAAGAGTTTAAGGGCGTTCTATGTTAAGAGTTAATGGTTATTTCGCTTGCATTTGGTAGATGGAGTGTGTTGATAATTTGACGTTTAATGAAGCGAGTCTGCGTCTCCGGAAGATGGTAGAAAAATACTCGCAGAGAATGCAAATTTTCTTCGTAATTGTGCGTTCTATTGTTTCGTTTATGAAGCGAATGAAAACAGTTTCAACGGTTTTATTTCTATGAATGCAACAAGAAATAAAGCACCGGCCCGTCTTCTTTATTTTCTTAACGGAGACAAAGGAAATGAAAATATAGGCTTAAAGTAATAGTCATTTATTGCTATGATATGGGCCTTCTGGGTATTTTTATTGTAATGAAACAATTTTAATTATATCTTTATATTAATATTAATAATTTCAAAGCTCATGATAAATATTATTAAGTTTCGAATTTCGAGAACTTAAAATACTCTACAAATAAATGAACAAAATAAATTTTGTTCTTTTTTTAATTTATAATATTAATTGATGTGTAATTTAATCGGTGTAACTGGTTTAACATGGTAATTATTTAAATAAATTATATAATTATTATGAGCTTTAGTTAATTCATAATTTGTTCAGAGTTCACTTCATATTATATGATTTTATTACCTCATGCTACGATCCATAAGAATGGAGACAGACCCACAAATAAACCACGTGAAGCAAAAATAAAATATAATGTAAAGAATGTAATATAACTTTCCCATACTTGGTGATTTCATTTGCTTACATTGATATATAAGTAATATAATAATAATATGAATATCCAATAATAATTCGTTTATTAACGGTATTCAGTTTTCTTAATAAAAACCTTGTCTATTATCGATTACAAATTTTTAAAAGAAATAATTCGGCTATCACATCACATTATATATGTACTTCTAAAAACCGATTATCATGCCGACCTCAGTGCTGTTGAACCCGAGGCTTTTAATTGTAAAGGAGATTAACTCTTATCTGATAGAGTCTAGTGTGAGCATTTGTAATAACATATTTATTTCTAGCGTTTGACAGCTGTGGGCGGCGCGATTTTGTCGATAACGCTGAGCGGTTCTAATGCGAACTAAACGCATTTGATTTTACTCTTTCATACAATTATAAGCTATATTTATTTTAATATAGGACCTACTTTCTTCTGTACTTTTTGATTTGAAATAATATTCTATAACTATGTAAAGTTTTTCTAGCGAATCCACTTAGTATCGTTTGACGGCACCTTTTATAATTTTAAGCTTAAAAACTCACGCGTAATGTCAAGTGTTTTTTTTTTTGCAATAACAAATTTGCCTATTACATTTTAATACGAGTATTTATTGTTATTTTTAAACAACAAAATTAACAATTGATCAAAAACTTCACGTAGTCAAATAATTGTTTAAAACGCGTAGGTACATTAAAGTTTAATAAAGATATATTTGGTTAAAACTTGCAGTCTTGCTTATTCGATTGTATATTTATCGATGGGTCATTAGAAAAACTGCATTTCACGTATTTAATAACGTCCTCAATACACACCCCATACAAGAAATCTATTAACGTCAAAACGAACGTTTTAGTAATCCATCAAACGGTACCCTTCTAAATGTAAAACATTTTACGTCTTTAGGTGCGTTAACGTTGCTACTTTTCAAACACCTAAACGGTGACATCTTTTGGTAACATTTTAAAGTTTTATTTACTGGATTTTGATATTTTATTTTATTCGATTTTTAATGCAAAGATGCATGAATAGGCAACCTGACAGTAAATGGTCATAGCTACCCTAAGCTATTTGTAAGGAATATTAAACATTCCTCTTATAGGGTGCTGTAACTATGAGTACTATAATGATATACATCTTTGCTTCTGTAATTAAACTAGCTCACCTTTTGACGGTAGTTTAATTGACAGGCAAGTTAGTATTATTATATAACCCAGCTCTACAACAATAATTAACAATATTAACTATATTTGTTGGTTCCATAGTTAATTGGTACATTTATGATCAAAAGAATAGCTTATACTTCCTACAGTGCTAATATGTGTGGTAAGCATTAAAAGTAATATAATATTTGGCTATTTGATATTTTACAGTAAAATTAAAAACCGTTAATAAATAAAGGCACATAAATTTAATAAATAGTAAAGATTATTTTCGTATGAAATAAATTTTTGAAGTTGAGAACAGTTTTGAGTCGAAGAATTTTATTAAACAGTGGCGAAGCTCCGACCACCTTCATAATATAATGGAACATTGCTATAAATTTTAAATACAAAGCTTACCTAAAATAGTGTCCATAAACGTAACGGACTCCGTATATTAAAATCTTATATACCAGCCTTTTTCATTGGCCAACATTATGAAGTTTAAATATAGAATCCTTAAAAAAGAAAGCTCATATTGCATAATTCTATATACGAACCTCTCACTCTCCAATATTATGAACCTCAATATGGAAAAACAATTCTTAAAAAAATTGTTTAGAAATTAAATTGGAAACACCAATTGCTACCTAGGCGATAAGCAATGAGTAATTTGTCGCCTGGTGAATAGCGCGATGCAAAAGGAATTCACTGTCTAGACTCGAACAGTTAATGGGTGCAAATCATTGTGAATTGCATTCCCAGTATTGTTGATGACATTTTTAATAAGTTCAAATTGAAGCGTCAGCAATTTTATGTTCGATATAACTATTGGTTGCTTCATTGCGATACTTTGTTATTTATTATGCGTACATTTTATTGGTTTTATCGAAAAACTCATTAGTTATTATTAATGAATTACACTGAGAGTTGTTTGTGATTATTTTTTTATTGAACAGGTATATCTTCAGGGTTGTTCAATTCCATAAATTTGTATAAAAATACTATAAGTACGGGAAAAATAAGCTTTTATCGTTTAAAGGGCACTGATTCAGTGTTTGTTATCGACTTATATTGAGAATAGAACACTTATTTGCAACATAATTCTTTTTTTTTTTTTTTTGCTTAATTAAAAGAATTATTAAAAAGTATGATGTATTCACGTCTATATATTTGTCTTACGGTTATCTTGTCGTTTCTGTTTCTATATCTATTTTATGAATATTTCTTCAACTTAATACAATATTTTATGTTTTTAGTTGGTTTTATTATTTTTGTTAAAAAATATTTCATTAAAATCTATTTAGTATTTTTATTTATATAGTAAATGCTCTTCTCCTTAGCAACTTAAAACACTCTTTTTACATATTCTTTAGATGTGATTATCAAAAGAGTTAATATAACAGTTTAATACGCCAACGGTAAAAGAGTTATTTCTAAAAATAGCACTGGGAAATTCATTTATGAATCTATTGACTCTGTATTTTTTTCGCCCGTCAATCCTCGTCATTGCTTTAATAATATTTTCGGACGTCAGATTTTTATATTCGATAAAATGGAGCCTGCGATCCGCCCAATCAATCGCTGCTTTTAATGGACTGTATTTAGAGAACTAATGGCATTTCCAAAGACCAATTGATAGACAGGTTATGAATAAATATGGAAAAATAATATTTTGGTAAAAGTCCTAACAAAAAGTTACTAACTGTGGTTTATTTTTTGAATATGGATGATGGGTGGAAGAGAGATAATTAAGTTTTTTTTTAAATTGCTTTAAAAAAACTAAAACAAATGTAGACTACATATGAGATATTTTACTGGTGGTAGGGCTTTGTGCAAGCTCGTCTGGGTAGGTACCACCCACTCATCAGATATTCTACCGCAAAACAGCAATAGTTGATATTGTTGTGTTCCGGTTTGAAGGATGAGTGAGCCAGTGTAATTACAGGCACAAGGGACATAAAATCGTAGTTCCCAAGGTTGGTGGCGCATTGGCTATAAGCGATGGTTGACATTTCTTACAATGCCAATGTCTAAGGGCGTTTGGTGACCACTTACCATCAGGTAGCCCATATGCTCGTCCACCTTCCTATTCTATAAAAAAAAAGATAAAATACGACGGTAATATTTTACTCGGCTGTAGGGTCTTGCGCAAGCCTTTTTATTTCACGCTGAAAAAACACATTACGCGTTTCCCCCACAGGAATAGTGGGGAGTATGTGGGGCTCGGCGGTGTCCAAGGCGCCGAGTGCGCCACGAATATCGGAATACCCATTAAAAAACCAGCGGTAACCATTCCATCTTAACGAGGAGCGCTTTCAGAATCGCTTGCGTATGCTACCGTGATGGCATAGTGATCCCGGTACTCCTATGTTGGGTGGCCCTAAGTGGCGGTTGTGTTGAGGAGCTTTGACTTGCACGAAGTGATGCCTGAAGCTTCATCGTCCGTCCAGGATAAGGCCCAGATACTTCATCTGGGCCTGCACCTTGATCACCGTCCACTGCCATAGCTCGGCACCCCGTGGTATAGGAGTGATCATCTTGTGCAAGCCTGCCTGCCTACTATCAGATATTCTACAGCCAGACAGCAATAAGTATTATTGTGTTCCGATTTGAAAGGTAGTGTAACAACAAGCATAAGGGACATTACATTAGTTGCCAAGGTTGGTGGCGCATTGACGATGAAATGAGTGGTAAATTTTTCTTACATCGCCAATGTTTATGGGTAGTGTTGACCATTTACTACCGTCCCTTATCCCGTCTAGCATTCCATATTATTAAAAAAAATACAACAACTATGTACTTTAAAATACGACACTAAACATTCTTACAGTAACAGCCTGTTAATGTCCCACTGCTGGGCTAAGGCCTTCTCTCCCTTTTTGAGGAGGCCTTAGCCCAGCATTGGGACATTAACAGGTTTAGAGCTTATTCCACCACGCTGCTCCAATGCGGGTTTGTAGAATATACATGTGGCATTATTTCAATAAAATTAGACACATGCAGGTTTCCTCACGATGTTTTCCTTCACCGTCAAGCATGTGATGAATTATAATCACAAATTAAGCACAAGAAAATTTAATGGTGCTTGCCCGGGTTTGAACCCACGATCGTCGGTTAAGATTCACGCGTTCTAACCACTCGGCCGTCTCGAATTTTTATTCATTTCAAACATTCTTACGTAGGTATAAACCTAAATAACAATTCCTCGTATTTCATCTTTGACAACGGTACCAAATTAAGCATCCAATAGGTATCAGATAAGCTTAAATTGAATCACCTTCAAGTTTGATTGAAAGCTAGTCACTGAGTCGACACTTGGAGGCACAAATTAATTAGGGCTGTTACGTCACACATTTATCAATACTAGTATTTTGATCTTGATAAGATAAATGGTATGCAGTATTTTGAGGAAGCACATTATCACGATTTGGGGACAATTAAAAATAATAACAAATTGAATTACGTTCTGATATTTTTTTTTTGTTTATGTAATATAAAACGATTTAATTACAATCTAAAAATGTTGAAAGTAAAATAATTATTAAAACATATTATATTTATTTAAAGTTATTTAAAAAAATATAATATTTATATCATATTATTCAGATATATTATATTTTATGAAATTACTTATTGAACTACTGAATTAATACATATATAAAACAATGGACATATAATTACCAAAATAACGAATTTTGTATTATAATTCTCTTACTTACAATCAAATTAAAGAGTTACCTGTAACTTAATAGTTAAAGACTATATTTGTCTCTCTCTAACTCTCGTACTAAAGTAAATATAACTTATTTAGACTATATCCGTAGTAAAATTAAATATTAAGCCTAACAGCCTGTTAATGTCCCACTGCTAGGACTGCAGTTTATTCCACCATTCTTCAAAGCGGATTGGTGGATACACATGTGGCGCAAGTTCATTTGTCACGCAAGTAACTTAGTGATTGTCTTTTACAATTTAAGATTATCAATAATTGATTCATTTATTATAAATCAATGAATAGAAATACAATGACAAAAAAATACTTCTTAACGGAATTTGATTTGCACTATTTCAGCTTGTTTTATGCAATTTAAAACTCGAATCTTTTAAATTCAAAAACTAAAAAAGTAATATAGGATCACTATGTTATAAGTTTTATCACGTTAAATAAACACATTATATTAATATGATTATTACTTTTTATGAGATATGAATATATATCAAACATAGCATATAAGTAATTTTAATATGCAGTCAAATATCGAATCAATTTATTTTTAAGTCATAAAGGCGATTTTATTAGCTTCACGTGAATCATTGCGCAGTATATTATAAGAAATGATAATATGTATAAGATTTGTATAAATACAGAAGAAAACGCAGCGAGATACGTCGTAAATCACCGTACGTGACACTTACGATAACTGCAGCTGCGTAATCCTTCGTAAAATAGTACCCCAATACGATTTAACAATGACTTTGGAGTTTTTTAAACATTTAAACAGCCGGAGGAGGGTCTGATAGAGTGTCGTAAAATACAATAAATGCAATGAATTTCACAACAAAAATAAACACTCGAGTGCACAGAGCGTTATGGCTTAGTATTTTTAAATTATAGTTTTCATCTGTGAGTTTTATTATAATCA
Source organism: Nymphalis io (assembly GCF_905147045.1). NCBI lineage: Eukaryota > Metazoa > Arthropoda > Insecta > Lepidoptera > Nymphalidae > Nymphalis > Nymphalis io. Next base: position 10,937,306 of record NC_065899.1, read on the forward strand.
AATATTTTAAAAGTCATTTTATTGATCTAGGTTGTTTGTTTATAATATATATTATATATTTAGATATATACAAAAGATTATTCCATCATTAACGCGCTGAAATTAATCGGTAAAAATGTATGAAATTACCAATTTCTTTAGAATTATTATGTAAGACTAAATTAGAAATTTACCGGAAAACACAATCGCGAAATGTAAAAAAGTTATATGCGTCGAGTGTCTTTTTCATTTAAATATCAAAAACAATGATGTTAGAAAAAGAGAAATATATTTGTAACTAAGTAATATAAGAATCACGAGGTAAGAGTTGTTATAATAGCACTGTCGGATTACGTGGAAAATACTAAATTTATTGGCATTTAAGTAAGTAAGTAACAGCCTGCAAATGTCCCACTGCTGAGCTAAGGCCTCCTCTCCCTTTTTGAGGAGAAGGTTTGTTGCTTATTCCACCACGCTGCTCCAATGCGGGTTGGTGGAAATATAATAATATAATATTGGCATTTGTGACGATTTAAAGCCGAGATGGCCTAGTGGTAAGAACGCGTGAATCTTAACTGATGACCGTGAATTCAAACCCGGGCTAGCACCACTTAATTTTCTTGTGCTTAATTTGTGATTATAATTCATCTCCTGCTTTACGGTAAAAGAAAACATAGTTGCTAAATAAAATAATAATATGTACATACAAATTGAAAATAGCAACTGTACAACTCATGAACGCGTAGAATGGCGGCAAGAATGCCAGCAGCATTTTCCTGGTTGAATCGTAATTCCAAATATATTAGCAAAAAGTTAATTTTAGCTATTTATTACCTACCTATAGATACTGTCGATGGATCAAATCTTCGACTTTGACATTACTAGGCCCTAATATCATTAGCTGTAAGAGTTGATTCGATAACAGAAAGAGATCCCGTAAGTGAAGAAAACAGCTTATACGAGACATGTAATTCATTTTGTTCACTGAAACACTTCTAGGTATGCATTAATCGAACAAAGACATCCTGATTGAAAGGTAACACAATATTCGATAGTGAGGCCAAACATTTCCGGAGCAGAACGTTATTTTTATTTCATCTCCATTCTTCGTAAACACACAATACCTACTTCATGCTTTCAACCGCTTGGGGTTTCATTTGAAGATCGTATGAAAATACGAAACGTAAAATAAAACCTACACAAAACAAATTAATAACATTCCGTTCGTCTTTTCAGCGGTAAAAAGAGTAAAGTTTTTATTGTATGTATATTTATTATCTGTAATTAAAATGTTTAATTAAAAATGTTTATAATAATTCATTTTAAAAAGACAGAGAAAATATACCACACAATAATAAGTAGCTTTTGTTGATGTCAATACAATGAATACCATGAAATGTATGATTTTATATTCCTCGTGCCTATAATAACACGGGCTTACCGTTTAAGCTGAACACAGGAATACAACTAATTATTTACTATTAATACTGTTAATGAAAGTTCTACCACCGATATAAATTAACAAATGAAATCTATGAAATATTACTAAACTAATAAAGAAGAAGATGAAATTTTTTTTGTGTATAAGGAAATAAAAAAAATATGTTCTCCAAGGTGTTTTTAGAATAACGAACTTAAAGCTTAAGCTTGAAACAAATACAAATGGGAAAAGAACGCTTTATTAAATTTACGTAATAAATTTAACGATACAACTGAAGGCAGCAAGAGTCAGCAATTTACTAAAAACAGCCTCCCTGTCTTGCAAGTTGAACGAATCGCTTAGCGAAAACATTAGCTACGGCTCAAAGGCTTTTCAAAGCAAATTGCACGTGAAATTCGACAGCCAATGCTTTCGAGACATAAAAATCCGATACTACGATCATCCGCCTTGTTTAAACTTTAGATTGTATAGCCAATAAGCCTTAACAAAACCACAAAAGTTTTATGTTTTTAATATTCATATACATTTAATATTATCACGACCATACTAATAAGAGACTCGAGATGGCATATTAACTAGAACTTGTCAATCTTATATAAAAATATATATAGAATAGGTAGGCGGACGAGCATACTTGCTGGTAAGTGGTCACCAACGTCCATAGACATTGGCATTGTAAGAAATATTAACCATCGCTTACATTGCCAATTTGCCATCAAACTTGGGAACAAAGATGTTATGTATCTCGTGCCAATAATTACACTGGCTCACTCACCCTTCAAACTGGAGCATAACAACACCAAGTACTGCTGTTTTGCTGTAAAATATCTGGTACCTACCCAGACGAGAATGCACAAAGCCCTACCACCAGTGATCTACGTACTACTGAGTTTTTATGTGCTTAACGTTTTTATGTGCTTAAGAATTCATCTTGTGCTTGGTAGTGACAGAAGCCTGCCCATATAAGAGCAGCATAGTGGAATTAGCTCTAAACATTTTTCTGTGTGACGTCTTTTCCCAGGAGAATTATATCTGTAGAAAACGCTATTTCAAATTATGTTTTTTATGATTAAGAAAAATTAGATTTAACGATCACGTACTTTGATTGTTCTTTCTTTATAAAGTAATGATTAAAAAATGGTTTTAGCTAATAAATTAGTCTTCTCTTCAAAATATTTACTGAAAAATATAATCGTAATACAAAATAATTATTTGGAATTTGTCTATTGACTGGAAATATTTTGAACATTTAAATCAAAATAAATATGATATTATTAAGTGAAGTATGTTCCATGTGTTTTGAAGAACATCAAAGTGAAGTGACTACACAAGAAACTCGGTTGTTACTCTTTTTCTCAAATTAAATACACAGACAACTATATAAATAAAAAATATATACAATTCAAATAATTTATTTTATATATACATTATTTTATATATATATATATATATATATATATATATATATATATATATATATATATATATATATATAGACAAATATAAATCATTTGAATTATGTAAGATGTAAGTTCCTATACAATATTGAAAATACTCTTTATGCCGCGAACAATTGAGGTCACAATTTGTGTGTGTATTTATCGAGTGCTTAGCTCCTTAAATTCTTATAATATCTTATAGTAATGTTATGCTTCACTTAATAAGGTATAATATCAACAAAAGCCACCAGCGTATCACTGCGGTGGAGCGGTTCGGTGGGCGTATTTAAGTGTTTACATAGATCTTTGTAACTCTCGTCAGAGTAAATACTTTTATCGCTATTGACATTGTATTGAGTTACCGTCTACTGAACAACTTATTTTTATATTCAATGTAAATAAATAATGCTAAGAAATCACAAAAATACTTGTTTTAAAAGGGAGAAATAATCTCAAGATATTATTAGAAATAAAAAATTTTTAGACAATGTTCTTCGAATGATTTGCGTTTTATACACGCGTCATTTAAATTAAATTGCATGGATGACAAAAAGACCAATGACATGCCTTTGTATGTAGAAGAGAACAAATTGAGACATCCTTAGAAATCACACGGCGGAAACGAATTTAATTTATCGACGACTCATTCAAGCTGAGACAGGTTTGTTGGACAATTAGAAAGATCCAGATTATATTTTCATTTATAAACAACTTTATTAGAATGGCATAAAGCTGATATTGCTTTGAGCCTGCCGCATAAGATTGTAGCAAATAATGTTCAAGTGACGGAACTTAATAGGTTTTTAACAAATAGCTAAACATTTTGTAATTCGAGGAATAGTTCCAAGGGATAGTTTACTTGACAAAAGACGGGCCGCCTCCATTTGTTCGTTATCTCGTCGCATGTCAACATCTGCCGTTTTTTTCTTCAAGACGAGGACCGGACAATTTATAATATATATTTATTCAACTAGCCAGAAAATCAGTAGCTATTGTGTTTTTATAAGAAAGGTGTAAATAAGTTTTGTATTAGTATTCGGTACGGTCGAATTGTGCGTATTGCATATTTTGACGTAACATCTTCAAGCTGATTATATTGTTCAATTTTTTTCAATACTTCTCAACTTAAGAAGTAGCAAGAAATATACACACATATAAATAAATATATATATATATATATTGGCGGAGAGGCAAACGGGCTATCCGTTGGTAAGTGGTCACCACCACCTGTAGACATTGGCTGACATCATCAACGCCAACGTCTGGTACCTTGTGACTGTGTTTACATTGGCTCACTCACCCTTCAAACCACAACACAACAATACTAAATATTTCTATTTGGCGGTACAATATCTGATGAGTGTGTGGTACCAACTCAGACGGAATCACACAAAGCCCCCCCAAAGAGTAATAAAAGGAATTTCCATAAAATCAAATTTATTGATGATATAAGATGGGTAACTAAGATAACAGTAGACGAAAATCTTTTATAATATTCTAACGTGAAGTAATTTATTTAACCTCAATGCGAACTATAACAATTAAGGGAATTTGCTTGGTTTGTTTTAACAATAAACGGGATCGTTATAACTATAAATACGATGCTTGCAATATCTGTCTGGGGCCGTAGTGAGTGCAGGTCTTAGATTATAAGGACAGTGGAAATGGTATCGGAAGTTTATAATTAATCCTAATTTACTTGGCGGTAGAGCTATGCGCTAGTGTCTGGGTACTTACCACCCACTTATCTCATTGTCTACCACCAAACGCCAATACTTAGAATATTATATTAAAAAAAAAAAAAAAAAAAAAAAAAATAATAATAACGATATTTCTGACAAAGTGAAAAGTTACTCTTAACGGTAATTAATTAATAAACTATATATTTCTTAATAAGTAATAATATATCTATTAAACTCATTTACTTAAAATTAAGAATTTGATTAATGATCTTTTTTCTTTCTTAAATCAAATTTAAAAAAGGGCATAAGATATCATATCTAAAATAATATGCGGTTAAGCATTCTACGGTCTAAAAAAAAACAAAATAATCAATATTTTTTAAAACTTAAAACTTAAAACATAGACGACTTTATATTATAATATATAAATGTGAAATATACATTAAAGTATATTCTCAAATTTTAAATTAAGCACAAAAATAAATACATTTGTAACTTTAAAAAGGCAAAAATATTATATGATGTATTTGATTGTTGTATACAAAAACGTGCCACTTCTATTATATCCGTAGTTCTTTAGTGCAGACCATTTGCATACAGTACAGAACTGCCTGCGTTGGAATTTAATAAAAATATCTCAGCTTAGTCGTGTTTATAAAGCAAATGTACGACGTGACTACACGTAATAATGTTTTTCAGTTCATATATAAGAGAAGTAATTAAGTTCTACAATAAATACAATACACTTTTCTCTTATTAAAAATTAAAATATTTATTAGAATATAAAACATATTGTATTAGATAAACGGGAAAATTGTCACCACTTTCGATACGATATAATAACCATTCCGTACATCATCAACGCTCCACCAACCTTCAGAACTAAGCTATTATGTCCCTTATACACAAGCTTACTCACCCTTCAAACCGTTACACAATAATACGAAATATTGCTCTTTGGAGGTAGAATATCTGATAAGTGGGTACCTTTTTTTACGCTGGAAACGCATTACGCGTTTCCCCCACTGTTCCAGTGGGGGGGGGGGGGGTTATGTGGTGCTCGCCGGTGTCCAAGGCGCCGAGTGCACCCCGAACATCGGAATACCCACTAAAAAACCAGCGGTACCCTTTCCGTCTGAACGAGGAGCGCCACGGGATTGCTTTCGCATGCTACCGTGATGATGAGTTGGTACCTTGGTAACGACTGGGTCGTTAAAATAATACAGATATTATTATAATATTGAGATAGATAGACCTGTTTTGTATATACAATGACATAAAAAAGCAATTTAATATCAGGAACTCACACGTGCATCAAATGGCGAGTATTTTACAGTTAAACTGGCTTAATCAAATTGTTTCTAACAAAACGTTCTAAATTTTATTGCGAACCAATTTTATTGTTATTACCCGTTGCATTGATCCTTTTTTGATTAAAATAATTTTCTTTTCATTTTATAAATGTTAACAAATTTATAATTCAATAAAGTTCATTTATAAAATTTATTCATACTTAGATTATAAATTGATTTTTATATAAAATATATGATGATGATGAACTATATGAAAATTTAAATAAATAGAAAATTATCATTATCCTGATTTTATTCTGAAATTGATCAATATATTTTAAATAGGTATTCTATTTACAGTAATTGTTGCTATTGACAGAAAAATGATAAAAGTATATGTATTGCGAAATGGCGATTACATTAGAGTACAGTATCAATTACGTTTATTTACATTGCGTGTTTACAAAACAACTCACATTTATGGCATTGAATTATAGTCGGAATATACAATGAATCGACCGATATCCAATTCAAACATTTATTGATATATATATATATATATATATATATATATATATATATATATATATATAAATACTCCCTACGGAATAACGAAAATTATATTTTTTATAATATTGGTAGGCGAACGAGCATAATCTCACCTGATGGTAAGTGGTCACAAATGCCTTAGTTAACCATCGCTTACATCGGCAATGCACCACTAACCGTGGGAACTAAGATATTATGTTCCTTGTGCCTGTAATTACACTGGCTTACTTACCCTTCAAACTGGAGCAAAACAATATGAAGTAATCCTGTTTTACGGTAGAATATCTGATGAGTGGGTGGTACCCACACGAACTTGCACAAAGCCCAGTAGAGTTGTTACAGCTTACACAACATACATTGAACAAGTTGACAAGGGAAAGTAATTAACTTCAGACATTTATTTTGCACGTAAGGCAAGGCAAGGCAAATCTATGCAGATACTACACTGAAACATTATTTTTAAGCATTTTTAAACGAGTAACCAAATTTTGGTGTCGGTTTAATTTTTATAATTTATTAATCCATTTTCATATCGAAAGGTTGTAGGCCCTTTGAGTGCATATTTATATATTTCAGCATTTTACATGAAGTAGTTCTTTATCCTTCGTAACATTTTTCCGACGAGGACTAAAACTTTTCTTATTGAAACTTAGGCGAGGCTAAGGGATAATGCGGTATTTCGAAAGGATTTATAGGAGTCTGATTAGGTCGAGAAATTTTCACAGCGAAATCATATACGTAAGTATTACACACTATTTTTATAATAAAAAAAAAATAAGTTATTAAATTTTAATTGTTTGAAATAAACTTCTTTAAAATAATCACTATAATAATTTGAACCACTTTCTAAATGTATCTGAATGTATTTTACTCTACAATACATACATGATCTGAAGATATTTTTGCGATATTGAAATATTCTATCAATATTTTACATCGACTTCTTCGATTATTTTTTTCTTATTCGTCATCATTTCCTTCTATAAAATTAAATTACATTTCTAACTCACGTTAGCATATTATAGTGTAGTACAATATAATATTAACAAGCAAGTGCTCCGGGAATAGTTCTACCTCTATGCAACTTTATTAGTTCACCAAGTTGCCGTGGACAGAGCTGAGTGATGAAACCAAATGAGATATCTCTCTCACTAAAATTAGCATTCATAAGCCAGCACAGACAACATAAATAATATCAAATATTCGCTCCTATTACGTCTCGTGATACGCATATTGCTATCACGATATTACTGCAATGCGTATAACGGACACTTAATATTGAAATTGAACGACATTAAATATTTGTTCATTACGAATCTAATTTAGTTATAATATTATATGAATTAAAATATATTTTTATATAGTATAGTTAGTCATAACATCGTAGATATTAAAGTGAACAGATCCAAACGGAAAATGCATTTAAATATTTGGCCTGAATATAGATGAATGTGAAGAATTTTTAAAGTGAAATTATTTGATGCAATGAAAATAAAATTTCATGGTCAGATTTGTGTTAACGTGTCTATTTATAACAAGTACCGAGATGGCCCAGTGGTAAGAACGTGTGAATCTTAACCGATGATCGTGGGTTCAAACCCGGGCAAGCACCACTGAATTTTCATGTGTTTAATTTGTGATTAAAATTCATCTCGTGCTTTACTGTGAAGGAAAACATCCTGAGGAAACCTGCATGTGTCTAATTTCACTGAAATTCTACCACATGTGTATTCCACCAACCCGCATTGGATCAGCGTGGTGGAATAAGGTCCAGAACCTTCTCCTCAAAAAGAGGAGAGGAGGCCTTTAGCCCAGAATTGGGACATTCACAGTCTGTTACGGGACTGAGTAAACCCAAGGCTTTAGTTGTGTCACGTGATCACAGCGCGCGGGTAACAACAGAGCTGGTATTAAAAATAAACATTATTTATCTATCAATATATTAAGTCGCTACGGATACAACATTTAAAAAAAATTGTCTTTTATTATCTGTTTCTTAAATATATAGTGAGATATCATTGCGTTAAAATCATAACGATAAAGCTTATACCAAAAGGCCACGATCGCAATGACAATACGTTATTGAAGACAACTTGTCTATTAAACTACTCTGTATTCGAGTCGAATAGTTGTCATGTTACTTTGAGAATATTGCTTCAGTTCTTGGCCGCAAATATGACGACGCCCGGAGCCGATAGAACGAGGCTCTGTTTCAGAGAGTTACCTCATTAACTGCATATCAAAACATATTTCCATACATGGTTTTCCTTATATAAAGAACTGAATATATATAAAACAGAATAATTACTCCCAAATGTCTTCCAACAGTTATAAACATAAACGCTTACAAAGTTTGGTCTTTATGTTGTATTTTATTGGTGTATGAAATTACAGTATCTATGAAGTTCCAGATAAAATATAGTCATTTTTTTAAATTATATTTATATTTTAGAACGGGTTCTATTCAAATTCGTCCTTTTTTCAGTTATATAAGTTTATCAATTCGTATATTCATTCTGGAAGCAGAAAGGACACTACTGTGTATCAATTTGCTACTGTCGCTCATAATTATAACGCTTTCATATCAGACAGTGTACTATATTGTTCATAAAGAACTAGTTTCCAATATAAAAATGATGCTAAAATGAGTTGTTTTATTAAACACGATTAGAGTACACAGAATATAAACTCATATTCGTCGCTTCGACGAATTTATTTTTCAGAAGTGCAATTTGCAGTTGAATAGAATGCAATTCACTTTGAAATTAACAAAGGCGCTCTGTTCTCAGTGCATTTAGAAGTTGCTAAGCGAAATACGTTTGTGTTTATTTCCACGCAATTTCCGCGATCGAAAGTTTCATTGGAAAAGCTGGAATTAAATTCAAGTTGGACCTGACTTGACCTAACCTGACCTGACAATACACCTTAGTTAAATAGGATCTTGTATATTTCATATAATTTTCATATCCGTTCATTACAATAATAGTAATAGTCCTTCAGACCGATTTCGGCCACGACGGCCAATCTCAAGAGAGATAAGCCAACTGCGCAGGACATATTATAGTGCACTAGTGTCTGCACAAACACAGGTGCACACTCTATTCCCTAACTCTCATTACCCGGACGGCAATCCGACGCGACCAGAAGGAGTTCAGGCGCAGGACCAATGGTTTTACGTGCTTTCCGAGAAATGGGAGTGTATAAACTTCAAACTTCCAGACTCCGAGCTGCTACTGAGAATTTCGACATAATATATCAATAACATTTTATTGGCCTGACCTGGAATTTGAACCCAGGACCATCGGGTCTGCTACCTTACATGTAGCCACTAGACCAACGAGGCCGTTCATTATATTAGCATCCTTTTCATATAATTTTTAAAAGGCTGCTTGCATAAGGCTCTGCTCTTAAAGAGGAGGTATTGCTTCACTGTGGGTTGGTGGATATCATGTCACAGTATTTTATCAGATGTATATGGTTTCCTCATGATGTTTTTAAGCGCTTAAAAAATCAGTAGTGTGTTAATTCAGATCTTCAGTTAAGGTTCACGTATTCTATCATCACGTTTTCACGCTCTGTTACTTTTTTTTAATAAAATACGATTCGGACAGATGAATGGCCACCTGATGATAACTGATCACCATTTCCCATACATATTGGCGTAGTAAGAAGTAATAATCATTTCTTCCATTGCTAATATGTTACCAAAATTGGGAACTAACGTTAAGTCACTTGTACCTGTACTCACACTGGTTCATTTATTATCAGAACCGGATCACGATAATACTAATTGCTGCTTTGCGGTAGACGTGTGTGGGTGGTACCTACCCAGACGTTCTTGCACAAAGCCATACCGCCAAGTAAAAACCTGTAATTTTTTTACTTAGGCACTCACTAAAAATAATAATAAGACGTTTATTCACTTATTAAAATAATAAAAATTATCTGTCTATTTACAAAAAAATTAGCACAACGAAATAATTCTAAATTTAAAACATACTTTGTTTCATATTTCACGATCAAAACAGAGCCTTATTCAAATCCCATGCCTATTTTAACCCTGCACATGTTTATACAGAATCACGATCACAACGTGTTACCCGAGTCGTGTAGCCTTTTATGACGAGTCTATTCCATGACCATAGCTTGCTGATAAAGGAAAATCAGCCTTAACACAACGTGAGAGAGGCTTAGAAAAAATACCGAAATATAGGGTAAAGGTCTCTGCCTCCCGCTGGGACCGATGTAAGCGGTTATCTCGGCATAAGATTAAGATAGCAGTAAGGTCAGGTTTGGCACGCGAGCGTATACATAAGTTAAAGAAGTTGCCACAATGCTGGCATTTGCATCCGATTTTGTATGGAAAACGGAACATCCAAATGTCAGACTTGTGTCGTTGTTATTCATTCTCGTGAATGACTATTTTAGAAATGTTTTTAATAGAGTATCATTATCTCTAAATTTATATGCATAAATACTAGTTTCCGCCCGCGGATTCACCCGCATTTGGGGAGAATTCTAAGAGGTAAAAGTGTAACAAATATACAAATTCACTTTCACATTAAAAATGTTTGTTAGAATTATATTCTGTTTGATATAAAAATTTTATTAAAGAATTACAATATGAATGTAAACCCAAAAGAGACGACGTTAATAATAATTTAAATGAATTACCATAAAATTATAAAAATATAATACAAAACAAAAAATAGCCACAATCGTCTTTACATAACATTTTACGAGAGTTTCGGTATCAATACAAAAAGTTAAAAAAGCAGCGTTAAAATTATATTTTTAAATGAATGTAGAATTATTTTCTATATTTTACTACAATAAAATTGCGAAACAGTATTATGTACTGGTGGTAGGGCTTTGTGCAAGCTCGTCTGGGTAGGTACCACCCACTCATCAGATATTCTACCGCAAAACAGCAATACTTGATATTGTTGTGTTCCGGTTTGAAGGGTGAGTGAGCCAGTGTAATTACAGGCACAAGGGACATAAAATCTTAGTTCCCAAGGTTGGTGGCGCATTGGCTATAAGCGATGGTTGACATTTCTTACAATGCCAATGTCTAAGGGCGTTTGGTGACCACTTACCATCAGGTGGCCCATATGCTCGTCCACCTTCCTATTCTATAAAAAAAAAAAAAAGTACTCATAAAATCAAACTTGATACAAATAAACTGACCGATATACTGGCGATGGTAAGCAATATTTCTCCACAACATAAAAAATATATAAATTTAACGAACGCTTTATTTGTCATTATAATTCATAGTTTTAAGACCATTTTAAGCATTAATTTCTACAAATGAAATCAGAAGACTTAAAGCGTAAACATAACATAGATATGTATCTAAGTTAATTTCCAAACATTTACTTTAGGAACAAGCTGACGTATGTACAAGTTTCATCTGACAAGAACATTATAGAATGTTGAGTATCTTGCTTGTTATCCTGAGAGAGAAAATATTTACTTGACATTCTATTTCTAAAGAATATTTCAGAATCTGTGGATATTCATATGACAGTTGTGGTTATAAAAATTAAAATTATAATGTATATTTGTAGATAGTATTTTTTATGAAAATAAATCGTGATTTTTTAAGTAAACTACAAATAATGAAATAACTCAGTGTACATACCTCACTTAATATAATTAATTAATTTTGAAATGAACATGGAGCATCCTGTCAATATAATAATATGTTCATTTATATATCAATAATTGTATTACTAGTATTTACGATAAATTAAAATATATTATATACAATAAAATAAAAAAGCATTAAAAAAAGTTCAAATTTATGCAGTATGGAATGTAAATTTATTAATATTTATTAATATATATAATATAATATTAATAACACAAATAAAATATAGTATCAAGTAATACGAATATATTTATATTAATATATTTATAATATATAATAAATAAAATATATAATAAACATGGAACAAATGACAAATTCACTAGCTTGTATTTATCTCTATATATCTAAGACGCCTCGAAAATATCCATCAATAAAAAAAAACTAAGATAATGAAGAACACACACAAAAAAAGCCTATTTGATAATTTTTTGAAGTCGACTTTAAAAGTTTAACCTTATACTGATAATCACATTGAAAAAAAATACTGCTTCATTGTTTGAATCACTAAATACTTAACTGTGAATAGTTATTCTCCGAAATGTATATAATCACTTGATAGAGTTGTAAGTGAGAATAGTAACAATACACCGATATGGGACTCAGGGTAGCGGTACAGAAAAGCCGTCCTTATTCAGTTAGACGGTACATGGCATTCGTGACTTACATTCTGTATAAAACAATTCTCGGACAAAGGTTCTGGCCACGAGCGGCCAACAAAGGAACAATGCGGCACGGGAGATGCCTGTGCTTCATTTCGATTGTGGACAAGCTAGATTTCGATTCGTTTCACTCTATACATTTTTACTTATCAATTCTTATACATTCTTTCGAGGTCAATAGTCGTTAGGCCTACAATCATGAACCGTAAGGTTGATCCTATAATCAATTTATTAGTGGAACCTACTTTCCTATTAATTAAGAAAATAGTTACAGAGTCATCGTAATTAAGTTGTGTAATCTTCGTTCGTATATACTTGATAATATATTTTATTTTTGTTATTAATATATTAACATACATGTTAGTACATACTCTTAACATGTACAGCTATTATTGTAAAACAGTTTAAGTCTAATTTGTTGTATGATGTTGTATAAATTGTTTGTATCTGTTACTGTGCCTAATTAATAAAATAAAATGAAATATTATATTTTTTATCCCGCAACAATAATATATTACGTCATTTCATTGGTAATTACTTCAAATCTCGATTAAAATACACAAACGTACGTACGTCACAGTAGATACGGTTACTAAATCTGGAGCGAACTGAAATAGATGTCAATTGGGAACATTATGGTTAGCAATCAGTTCTTCTATCCAATATCCCGCAGGGTTTCCTACAATAGTGACGAATCTATTTTGCGATGTACAAAAGCCGCAGTCAGCTAGGCTGCAGGCCACCCGCAAATAATAGAATATGACGTAAAATCGTATTGTCCACTGGTAGTAAATGTTGATAGGTTGACATATCTACTAACGTCTTGGCAACTATTGCTCATTTGAACTCACAGGAAACCTTTGACAATGATGAAAGAAAAATCGAAGCTACATCATAATTCATAGATGCAATATATTATACCAACCTTATGCATTTTGAACAACTTTGACCCACTAACGCATTATAAATTCAAAGACTGAATGAACGTATGCTAAATCAGTTGTTCGGCATGTCGGAGATAATAAAAACACTAGATAGATGACGACACCGGATATCCATTACAATGCAAATTTTCTCCCTCACCACAATGAACGAGTTACCTGTCTCCAAACTTTTTGCTTTGTTCCCGTCTACCCAAAATTGGACTATGACCGAATTTGGCCGGGAACAGCGTGTCAACTTGTCACATCTAAACTGGACAACAAAATATAGAGCACTAAGGATCCTAAAAATAAATGATGATCGGTCAAATGCTATTTTATGTTTAGTATTATTTTCAGTCGCTTTACAGTTTTAGAGAATTTTGTGAATTTCATTATATTGTTCAAAATACTTTTAGACATTATGTTTTTATAAATTTTGTCTACTAAAAATGTTTATCAAAATTAATTGATTTTATTAAACAAATATCAACAATGTTACTATTAAAGGGAAATTTTGTTTTCCAACTCCAATTAAAACACGAACTGTTAACTTTTTGACTTCGTTTATTCAGTCATAAAAACTCGTAATCGATACGAGACAAGCGACAATCAACTTAATTATTTTCACAACAAAGTGATAGCATGTATAGGAAAGTGTATGAACTTCGGACGATTATAGAGGCAAAATTTAATTGCAACGTTCGGCCGTGCATCAACATTCACCAATATTGACTAAACTCTTAATAAACCCTAATGGACACTATGTGGACGGTATACAAACACAGGATCGCATTTACCGACGCTTTTAAAGCAGAAAAAAAATGTCCTGATTAATCGATGGACATAACGCGACACGAGAAATATTTTTATGCATCGTTAGGTAGATGCGTGCTCATAAAAGCACTATTGTGGAGGATTATCATTTCTAATATATTTTTAATATCAAAGTGTTTATTGTTGTACGTTATATAATATTCCAGATATTTATGGAGGGAAAACAAATCGGATGTATATTTTGTATCATCATGCTCAGCTTGCCATTCTACTGCTATCCCATTTAGGGTCAACGCAGTGTGTTTTTTTCTTATAATTACTACCTCTTGTCATTTTTAAATATAATATATTTATAAACATTAAGAATTATCTAATAAATAAAATGCACATAGATATATATTTAGATATCAGTTGGAGCTTATTATATTATTATTGGAATAAGCTCCAAACCTTCTCCTCAAAAAGGGAGAGGAGGCCTTTAGCCCAGTGGAACATTTACAGGCTGTTACGGAATGCCTATCACGAATCACTCCGTCTATTAGTAAAAACCATATAAAAATCTGACAAACATACAGACAAAAAGACGCGGCGATATAACATAAAGATAGTACATAATATCGAAACTAGTCACCTCGTTTTAGTAGTCAAACTTGATATGACAGTTTTAAATTTTTATTAAATCCTGTAACACATAATATAAAAAATGAGTAATAAAATTTCTTGATTAATTAAAAGCACTTAACAAATTTTAATTTGTAGATAAAGAAAAACCTTTACTTTTATAGGCTTTTAAAAATGTTTCAAATTGTAATTCATTTATATTGGTTCCATATAACAATAAAAGTTACAATTGAATTGAAAATAATTACAGGCACAACGATAATAACGATATAACATCTTAGTTCCCAAGGTTGGTGGCGCATTGGTGATGTAAGCGATGGTTAACATTTCTTACAATGCCAATGTCATGGGCGTTGATACTTACCATCAGGTGGCCCATATGCTCGTCTGCCTTTCTATTCCATAAAAAAACAATACTTAGATTATAACAGCAATTATTGTATTGACAGATTTATTTTTATTTATATGCACTTTATTGCATCTATTGGAACGTTAATTCGATTAAATAAATAACATCAAATTAAATTAACTATTATATAACCCATCATAATCTTATCGTAAACGACAGTTTTATAGAGAAAAATAATAAAGCTATAATCCCTGTGTAGGTTATCAATTAATTAAAAGTATTTATTAGCTTTATAAAAAGGCTTTCAAATATTGTAAGTAGATCCAATTGAATAAATAAACGATAATACTTCTAGTATAAATTTTGTTTATCTCAAAATGTCAAGAGGTAAAATAACGAGGACCTTCCTTTTGATGAAAATAATTTAAATATCTTTAAGAATGGATCAACAAAATAGAATTTACCGTACCGTAACAGCCTGTGAATGTCCCACTGCTGGGCTAAAGACCTCCTCTCCTCTTTTTGAGGAGAAGGTTTGGAGCTTATTCCACCACGCTGCTCCAATGCGGGTTGGTAGAATTCACATGTGGCAGAACTTCAGTGAAATTAGACACATGCAGGTTTCCTCACGATGTTTTCCTTCACCGTAAAGCACGAGATGAATTATAATCACAAATTAAGCACATAAAAATTCAGTGGTGCTTGCCCGGGTTTGAACCCACGATCATCGGTTAAGATTCACGCGTTCTTACCACAGGGCCATCTCGGCTTTAAATAGAATTTATTTTCAATAAAATTACTATCTAATGGACTATTAAATTTAAGGTTAATCAATGTTAGTATATTTCCAACGAAATTGAATATCATTATTGAAGTATTTTGCGTACTCTCAGATATTTATTGCGAACCAGCTGTGCCTACGAACTCATTCGTGTGGATTTTCGACACGAATGTACCATTTTTTTGGACTGCATTTGGAACCCATTTCTTTTTTTTTTCTTTTTCGACCCAGAACAAAAGAATACTATTTTATTTCGAATTATTAAAGATATAATCAATGGCCAATTTGTAAATACCGCTAAGTGATATTGAAATGATCTTAATGTAATGCACGATTGTTTAGAATGTAATAATTTTGTAAACCAAATCGGGGTCAATAGGAGTTTCTATACAAGAGGTATAATAGACAAAAAAATAGCTTTTTATATTATTAAGTCTACTGACATCGACTTGCTTGAGTATGCTTAGCATCCGAAACAGCCTGTGAACGTCCCACTGCTGGGCTAAAGGCCTCCTCTCCTCATTTTGAGGAGAAGGTTTGGAGCTTATTCCACCACGCTGCTCCAATGCGGGTTATATATATATGCTTAGCATGAATGATTGTATTTAATTATTATGATGATTTACAAAGAATATCATAAAGTAAGCTTTTAATTTCCTGTCTTCTGGGATAGTTAAGGTTATTATGTTTTTATTATTAGTTGTTGAATATTTCATCTAAGTATGTTCATTTTAAATAGACTAATCAAATAATTTATTATAAAATCACATCGCACAATACCGATTGTATTTAATAATTGTATATTTAAATAATATTCTTACTTTCGCTAATCGATTTGTCTTATCCACTCCCATCTTTACCGCCTACAATATTATAATTTCACACTATACTTGATAAGGCTTTGTTTAATAAGGGGTCTAAATACATAAGTACAAGTTGGATCGCGTCTCAGACACTTGTTTAAGTGTAAACTGCTGTACTTTTGTGATAAAACGTCACATTTCCATAATTTAGCACGACTTAAGTCCAAAAACGACTTTAATAGCTCCACGTGCTACATTAAAATATACACTTATAATTTTTTTAAGTTTTTTAAGTTTTTTTAACTAGCTTCGATGGCTTAGTGCTTAATCGGCTGTAGACTATGAGGTCCTGCATTTTATTCCCAAGATGGTTCATTAAAATATTATTACGTTTATCTGTTAATTCTTAATATTAGTACTATTTTCAAATGCCTCGTAAATAGCTATATTTAGTCTGCTACTCAAATATATATACGTTTTTGTGATTAAACAAATGAATACACTGAGAACACACATAAAATGACATATATACCTCTGCCCAAATAACAAAGTTGTAATTTCCGTATGCAAAGCTGTTAGCATTAGTACTTGTGAAATTACATTGAATAAACAAAAAACTGAACTATTTAAACAATTGTATAATAGAATTGGTACTTCAATACCATGAATCCGCAATATTCACCTACGGACACAGCTAAGGAACTCTGCTAATAAATATATTATGTAATTAGTTAATTACGTTATGTTAAACAAAAGTGACGCCATCTGCTACAAAGATAAACACCATTTGTTTTAATTTACTCCCTGTATAAAGTAATTCCAAATATCGTTCGTATCTTTTTACGCCCCTGGCCAAATATTTCTTTAGGTGTTAAATCAGCCCACGATAATTAGGTAATAAATATTTATAAACGAAACGCTGGTATCTCATCATGTTGCCGCAGGTCTTTTGCTTCTTTTTTATAAACGTCAAAGCAGCCTGCATCCTTCAATAAGCTATTTATCATAAGCCAAACATTCGCTCATAGAATTATGAATTCTAATTCGTTAATTTAAAGTTGAATTTTGAAAAATGTTTCGCATACTAAAGTCGGTTTAAAAGGAAATAAAAATAAGTGTGAATAATCAATGGAGTAGTTCTTTGCAATTGCATTGCAAACGAGATTTCACAGTCGGCTAGTTAGGAATAAATACAATATAGGTTTACGAGGTGCAATTTATTTTTACCGACTTCTAATAAAGTCATAAGCATGCTACTTCTAGGTGTGGAAGCGCAGCAGGTGATGATTTAAATATTACACCTACCATATTGTTTTTATCTGAATAAAATGAAGTAATATTATTAAATTATTCTTCTGCCTTTTTATATCATATAACTGTGGCGAAACTTATAAATCTATATTTTTATATTAAAAATAAAACGTATTGAAGGGCAAATGCACGTTGAAACATAAATTGGTGAGAGTTTAACCAAAATCGGATAAATAGGATAGGAACGCATACAGGACAAACATATTATAAAACTTTCATTTTACTTATTATCTTTTTGTTTGGAAAAAAGCACACTTACATTTGTTTTTTTATTATACAAGAACAAAGTAATAACGCTAAGTAAATAGTATTATTAGAAATATTATTTTTTTTAAATATAATTTCCGAAAAGTGTCCGAATGTCGACTATGGATTATCAACGGACAGTAGAGAACATTGCATAAATACTTGGCATATTGTCTCTGCCAAAACCCGTGATGAACAGCCGTATGCTGCTTAACGGTGTTAATTGGCTTACGATGGATGGAAGCTTAGTACCGCCAACTTTTCGACAGATTTTAACCTAGACTTCAATCATGATCACTGTTATAGCCAATAAACGTAGTATTTTTTTTTTAATTAAACACTTTTTGCTTATGATTTTTTAAATTAAAATTACTGATTTGCATAAATTTCCCCATATTCATCATTAATTGTTGATGCGACCAGAGCTCGAACCCAGAACCTCGATTGACATGACTGTGAAATCTGATCTGAGGCTATCCAAGACCGAGGAGTATAATTTCATAAAATTTTCCTTTGAAATATTTAGTTCATTTTAAGAGTAACATTCCAACGTTAAATCATTATAACAATAGCTTGGCAATCTGTCTCCTTCAGCCAAAGTTTTATCCTCATATAAACATTTCATTAATATTATTAGTAGGTATATTTGGTACCAAATTAGTGAACATTAAACCTAAACAATAAAAGTCGCAATAAATTAAACGGACATAGCAAGTTACATTTTAAGCAACAGTGACGAGAGGCATATTGGAGTAGTAAAAGTTTTTATGACGAAGAAACATTACCATTTCATTGTATTTTGTACATTGACATATTCTATTTCATTTGAATAATAAATATCTCCAAAGGACATAACATTATAAAAGTTTTACAATACATACATATTTACGCGATATAACAGGATTAACAGTTTTTTATCACCTTTGCAATTTCTGGTTATTTTTGGCAACATATCTAACTGAAACACCTTACTCAGAACTACTAAGCTGAGGAAAATATATTACTTTTTAAGACCAGATCTGATAATGAAATCTGTGACCTTGATGATCTACATAATTATCTAAAGGACCAAAGAAGCACACACTGTAACTATCATACTTATAAATGCAGAATTTAGTGTGAATCGGTACATTTTGCTCAATCGCGCCTGAATAAATTATAAAAAGCAATTATGACGTGAAAAAGATGAAACGATTTAATTTAATTATCAGTTAAAAAAAATTATACTTTAATTTATGCCTAGTGTAAAAAAACATTTTTAAAGAAATTCCTCACATCCATTTTCATAATTATTTGTGTACAATTTACCTAATTAGTAGCTATTTTCCTGTTATTTCTATGGAGAGGGTCGTTCACATGAGACGACTTGACAACTTTATTGTGGTCTTCGATGCGACCATTCGGTATTAAATTTTAATTAGATCATGTTCCATTATAAAATTTATTAGTCTTTTTATGGCGCCTCGGTTATTTTCGAAAATTTTATTTCCTTAAGTATTCTTAATTTTGTTTTATTGAAATAAGTATTAAATGATCTTATCACATAAGATTATGTACTTGTATAGTGATTAATTACTTAATTAATTTTTTCAATGATGAGAGCTGATATGGTCCCGTTGTTAGAAGCCGTGAAATTTACCCTTTGATTGCAGCTTCAAACCAATTGAATATTTATAATTCACTTGCTTATAATTCATATGAAAATCGGTCTGCATGTACCTGATGATATACCACTAATTATATAACCACCAAAATCGATCAGCGTCCTGAAATAAGCTCCAGAAATTGAATATTTACAGTCTTTTACTTCGTTACTTTATAGAAAATTTAGTCAATTTAGACTCAAAAACTAGATGTCGGTGACACTTGAACTATATAGACGAAAATAAATTAAAAAAAACTTGATAAACGATTTAGAAAATTTGATGTTAATATAGATAAGATTCAAACAAAACGCACCGCAAAAGCAATGGATATTTCACAAGCTCATAAAGATCTCATAAAGTCAGCTCTAAAAATGTCCACCAATAAAACAATAAAGGAAGCAAATACAAAACAAAGAGAAAACTATAAATCAGACAATGCGGTGCTGTTCTCTCACAAACGTTACCAACCCACAGACTTAGGCCTGACATCGGGCTGTTAAACGAGATTTATTGTTCATCATGACCAGAGAAGCCTCATTCTCGTAAATTTTTGTGTAATACGAGTAGATTGATACTAGATGGGAGCTGATAAGGATGAAAAAGAAATAATTGGTTTATTTTATGAGGATACAAAGACTCAGTCTAAGATAGACCATTCCATAAGTCTAGTACATTACATACTAAGAAATAAAAATGTATATAATAAGATCGTGATACGTAATATTATGTTGAAATTAACATCGATTAATGGTTAATAATAACAAAATGTTTCTGGTGGCTGAGCAGGTGTTAAATTTAGAATTTATACGAACGAGAGCAGGTCGGTTGGGATTTCGTGAGCGCCATTCCATTGTAATTAATTGCTTTCATTTATTTTGTTTTTTTTTAAAGAGATAACTATAGGTCAGCTTTTGTGTAATATTTGATTCTTTCTAAATATTAGTAAATTTTATAGTGGCGGATATATTTAAAAACTAATTTAATCATATTTCAATTCCCACTGACAACGCTGACGGTTATCATCATAACTAACTTGTACATTATTTATTATTAGTGAAGTTCTATTTTATTTATTTCAAAGACACTTCATTGTTCACGGAAAGCAATAAATTTCTAGTCAATTGATTCTTAAATACCTCATATCCTTATTAAGCCTTAAACAAAAGCCAACTCGAGTCAGGATAAAGGAGATTCTGAACTGTTCGTATAAGTTTCCAGACAAGCATTTAAGTACATTTTGTAAGGTATAATTCCGTCTGTCAAAGTTTGCAATATTCTGATTAGTTTGCAAGACAATTTATCAAAAGGATGATTGTTTATATCATTTATTATTAATCCTCTTTCGATTAATTAATTTCATTTTGAATATTTATACGAACCAAATTAAATATATAATAACTGTTTTTATTACAATTAATTTATACTCTCATTATAATGAACTACATTTATTCGTAATGATGCAACGATTTCTATGTTCTTTATAATTTGTATATGTTATGCTTTAATAAAAAATGTAAGACGCATATTCAAAAGTCATCCATACGTCTTATTTATTGTAGAACATTAATCATGGATAACGGCCGATTCTAATTAAAGTATATGAAGGCAATTAAGGCGCTAAATAAAAGTTTTCATACAAAACATTGTTTCCTGTGCTTAGTTCGGGCGTAAGGCTGTCCAGTTTGGCCCCTGCTGTTTCAATTAAATCACTGACAATAGTTCAAATGCCTGACCAAAATGGTACCAAAACAGGCCGAGTTCTGCTGTCATGGTTATATGGACAGTGATTTTTGATACTTGCTTTAAAAAAACCGTAACAAATTTATTTCTATCGTTTTTTTAGTCTCTGTGGTAAATCTCGTAAATTTATAGGAAATAAGGTTATGGACCAGGCAAGAGTACAGGATCGAACCTGCGATTTTTACATCGTTAGAGGGCCCCTAAACCATTGCGCTATTGACGCTTAAATACTGACGACTGACTTTCCATACCCAAAAATTCCAAAATCATGAGATAAATAATTCATAAATAATTATTTTTTGTTAGTTTAAATATAAAAATGAAATCTCACTCCTTTTATAAAACAATGTAAAAACAATGACTTTTTATCGATTTTTTTTTTAGCAAATATCAAATCTAACTGGTTTTAGTATAATCTTGTTAGAGACCTCACGATTAAACGCATGTGCCGACAGAGCTCCGATATTATCTAATCCAGATTCCCCCACTCTTTAATTGATTATTTCGTACAGAATATGATTCGTCATACTACACGGTTAAGAGTTGATAATGCCAAAATGTTAAAGTTCAACTATCAAATGATCATACAAACAAAATTATATTAGACTCTATTATCTATGTATAAGATTGAAAATAGTATGTACATATTGTTCAACATTAGTAAAGCAAAAACTTTACTTGATTTGAATAATTTTTCGATATTTATTGAACCGTAACAGCCTGTGAATGTCCCACTGCTGGGCTAAAGGCCTCTTCTCCTCTTTTTGAGGAGAAGGTTTGGAGCTTATTCCACCACGCTGCTCCAATGCGTGTTGGTAGAATTCACATGTGGCAGAATTTCAGTGAAATTAGACACATGCAGGTTTCCTCACGATGTTTTCCTTCACCGTAAAGCACGAGATGAATTATAATCACAAATGAAGCACATGAAAATTCAGTGGTGCTTGCCCGGGTTTGAACCCACGATCATCGGTTAAGATTCACGCATTCTTACCACAGGGCCATCTCGGCTTTTTATTTATTGATAACGGTTTGCTAAAAAATTATGTTGAATTATTTTATTCATAATTCGAAATTAAAAACTTCATAACAATTCGTATAAAGTTTAAAATAAGTATGATTGTTTCATCGATTGATCTTTAACATTTATTTTGCCTCTAAAAATATAATCGTAATTTTGCATTTGTATGGCATTTGTGTAATCACAAGTATTGATTATAAGAATCTCAAAGGCTTCGTGTGAGTTAACGGCATAACGTATAAATATTAATTACGCAATATAAGTTAATACCTTAAAAAGTTTATCGTACCGTTAATATGAAAAGCTCACTCTTGTATAAGTTAAATCAACTGGGGATTCTATTATAGCCCACGTATAAATGCTTAAAATAAAAACAAGGCTCGTAAATTTCAACCATTACACCGTGACGTCTATACTTATGACTGACTGACTGCCTTCGTTGGTTTAGTAGCTTGATGTAACGCCGCAGACCCGGTTGTCCTGGGTTCAATTCCCAGGTCAGGCCAATAAAAAGTTCTTGGGTTTTTCTGTCAGAAAATTCTCAGTAGCAGCCCGGAAGTGTGTACTCTCACGGGAGCCTGAACTCTTTCTGGTCGTGTCGGATTGCCGTCCCATCGGATTATGAGAGTTAGGGAATAGAGAGTGCACCTGTGTTTGCGCACAAGCTTGTGCACTGTAATATGTCCTGCGCAGTTGGCTAATCTCTCTTGTCTGGAGTCTGGAGGACATTATTATCTATACTTATGATATTTTTTGTCCCAATGTTGTGAGATGCTTGGCTATATATATCCTGGGACAATACGTACAAGTACAAATTGTGCATTCGTTCTGTTGTATTTGTTATTACTGTCTTATTAATTTTAATTATGCAGTAAAAGTAATGTTAAAGAAAGAAGCAAGGATTTATACATACACAGACAACGATCGCGTGAATCTTAACCCATGATCACAGATCAAACCAAGATCTAGGTAACCACATACCTTTGGGTGCATTTGCTAGAAAACTAATTTTTAATAAAAAATCTAAAAATAAAACAAACATATATTTGCATCACAATCTCCTAAAACGTACAGGCTCATTAAATATCATCGACACACCCGGTCCTGATTGTAAACAATCGTGTAACGATTTTTATCAATTTAACCGGACGTGGTTGCAGTAAATTTCTATTTAAGGGCGAACGACATAGGTCTCACAACTGGAATTGTCGATTGTCCCAGATTAACGAACCATATCATTACAGCTAATGAATCGGCCGTGTGATCTTATCGACTTATCAATGTCAGACTAAAATCTATTATTATTAACATTTGAATGTGGCTGTGATATTAATATAACAGTTAATTGGGTATAATCTGTGCTACATATATATATATATATGTTACATATTATAAATGTTACATAATAAAAAAATATACACTCCTGTCACCTTACACATATTTGGTAGATCTGATTGTAGTTGACTGTCTCGTTGGTCCAGTGGCTAGATATAAGACCGCAGGGTCCGAAATCACGACCTCGGGTGGTCGTGAGTTCGAACCCTCATGTCAGGCCAATAAAAATGAATGGAGTATGGAAGATGAAAGTGACTCACACCATGGCTCGGATTGCACATAAAGCCGTCCTGCGCCTTAGTTCTTTTCGGTCGTGTCGGATTGCTGTCCCATCAGAATATCAGAGTTAGGGAATAGAGAGCGCACACAATTTTACTGGTTCTGTTAATCTAAGCCCATATACTCGTAGCTAAACCGGGGAATTGCTATATGGCGGCATAATAAATTATATTCTTACTACCTTTACCCACCAAGAAGGGCGGATAATGAATTATCTTTTTAAACCAAATACAAAACAAATCTTCATACAAACATAAAAATACAAAATATTTATTAGCTAGTCTATTTAAAAAAATGATCTAATGACTTTCGGCCTTAATTGAATGATTATAATGATAAAATGTGGTTAAAATATTATCTTACAATTTTAATAAATTCTAATTTAAAAATATATATATAGTTATTTTTACAAAATGTATATTTATTTATCACAAATCATTAATTAAGAATTTAATCCGATATACTGTCACATAGATAAAAATCAGACTCAACAAAAAATACACCAGGATAACGACAAAGGATGCATTTAGTGTAAATGGATCAAAACCCTATCTACCACCTCATCAATTCTTATACAAAATGACTACAGATAGTGTGGGACAAGGGCGGTCTCTTGCAATCGCTGCGTCATTCACAGACTACGTATATCAGCTGATCAAAATTCTATTTTTTAAAATAAAGTGATGAAAGAAATAGTTTTACGTTAGTTCCAGAAACTTTTATACATTTTCTGGTGATAGCTACATGAATAACCCGTTACGCTGACTTTCTTTTGCTGTTTTTTTCTCAAGTCAGGGTGTTGCTTTTCTTAACAGGTGGTAGTTTCAATTTGCTAACAATAAGTAACTGTAATGGTTCTATCCATGGGCGATGGTAGTAACTTTCCATTAGGCGAGCCTCCTGCTTGCTTGTCCACTCTAACATAAAAAAATGAATAGACCTAAAACACTATTACTGGGATCCTGAGGTTCAACTCAAAAATACGGCTTTCAGGTATTTGTTTTGAGCATAGATCAATCCAATCTATAAGCTATTTTTTATAGCTTTATTTTAATTGCTAATTAAATATTACAGAAATTAATTCAATCAATGCATTTTTATGTACAATAGGTAGCAATAAGCATTTTAACTCAATATCTAATCCTTAAAGCAAGCTGATATAATATGTTTCATAGTAATATATTGTATTTTCTAGTCTGTGTCGTCTTCATACTGCACCTTAATCTTTTGTAGGTAGGGATATATATGCAAGCAACAAGATGGTAAAGACTACCGACAAGGCTGTGTGTTCGAAGCCCATTGTGTAAGACGTTCCTTATTATATTATCTTGAATATTTTATTACAACTTTATACATAGCAAAATTGAAATATTATAAACGTGAATATAGTGTGAAAGTATGTTACAACACTCTGTATAAAGTTTTAGCATAAAATGTAATTATTATTTATGATCCGCAGTGAGCTATCCAGTTCGTATATTTCCTGCTAATGATGCTGCTCAAGGGTCAGTCCAATAAAACAGTTATTGACTTTTTCTGTTATAAAATTTTTGGTAAAAGTTTTTGGAGATCAGCAGCTTAGATTCTGGTCCTCAGAGACTATGCTCATAAACTCTTTTCGGTCGAATCAGATTTGTTATTTACTTTCAGTGTATAGGCTTAATAATGTTGTCATCAAAATGATCACAGCTCAGTGGTTAATGGACAGTACATATTTGGAGTTTTAATAAAAACAAATTGGCACTAAGTTACGTATAAAAAAACTAAACTGATAGCGACAGAACTACTTATTTATTGATTTCAAGAACTTGAAATGAATCTACATTTATAGTGCCATAAACGGATAAGTGGCGCTATAAGTAAAATTTTATACTAAAACGTAAAAAGTCGAAATGGCCCAGTGGTAAGAACGCCTGAATCTTATCCGATGAACGTGGGTTCAAACCCCGGCAAGCACCTCTGAATTTTCATGTGCTTAATTTCTGTTTATAATTCATCTCGTGCTTTTCGGTGAAGGAAAACATCGTGAGGAAACCTGCATGTGTCTAATTTCATCGAAATTCTGCCACATGTGTATTCCACCAACCCGCATTGGAGCCGCGTAGTGGAGGAGGCCTTAGCCCAGCAGTGGGACATTTACAGGCTGTTACTTACTTACTAACTAAAACGTTCTCCGAAACGCACTGTACCTTCTGCCATAAGTTTTATGTGTATCGGTATAGTAGGTTTTCAGTTAGGCATTACAAAAAAAAACCTCTCTTCATTTATCATTATAAATCGGTAACTCAGTAGACCGCAAAGATTAAGTATTATTATCAAACTTTAAAAACGACTCTTGATTCTTGTTAATTTTAAGCGTATTGACCTATATTTTTAAATAGCTGTAAAGGAATCCCAATTCAGCAATTCCGCTCATGTCTCGACCGCGGCAAAAGTTTTTCATATTAATCCATACTTTATCCATAAAACCTTTAGATATTGCTTTTAGTGCCTATTTCAAACATGTGCTATAATAAATTATTGAACAATAAAAAGCTTTAGTTTTATAATTGACTTTATCTCAGTGGGCGTATAAAAATTACATATGCAAAGTTTAAGGGGATTTAATCATGGTTAGTGTGTTTGATACTCGAATTATAAATTCAATTTTTTTTTTATTCAATACTAACGCAAATGAGCCATCTAAAATTAAGTGACCACTATCGCCTATACGCATTAGCACTATAATATATAAAGATAATTTCGTAGTTGAGAATTTGTTTTATTTTTTTATTCTCAATGTTGTCTACATTATATATACTTATGACTTTCATTATATTTTTCTCGAATATTATTTGCAATAAAAATAAAATTCGGTTATCTTTGTAATTTATTATCAAGAAAAGTACAACTCCATTTAATTATTGTAAACATAGCAAGTTTGATGAAAATTTTCCTTACCGTTTTTCCCTTCTCAGGTAAATTCGGTTACACGAACAAATACAATTATCTCGAGCCAAATGAAAATGTACTGACAGCGAGTACTCTTGTTTAGTATCTCTTCATTATGAACAAGTATTTACTTAAATTAATCGAAGAAAGATCTTGTTCAATTCTAGTAGGTCAAGTCAGGTTTTAATAAGTACTTAAATATGGTATATTTAAGTTCTACTTAATAATAATAATAGTAGTAATAGTAACAGCCTGTAAATGTCCCACTGCTGGGCTAAGGCCTCCTCTCCCTATTTGAGGAGAAGGTTTGGAGCTTATTCCACCACGCTGCTCCAATGCGGGTTGGTGGAATACACATGTGGCAGAATTTCGATGAAATTAGACACATGCAGGTTTCCTCACGATGTTTTCCTTCACCGAAAAGCACAAGATGAATTATAAACAGAAATTAAGCACATGAAAATTCAGAGGTGCTTGCCCGGGTTTAAACCCACGTTCATCGGTTAAGATTCACGCGTTCTTACCACTGGGCCATCTCGACTTCATAACGTCATCGTTCTATTATGACGTTCATCTCGACGTCATAATAGTAATAGCGTTTGGAAATTATAAGTAAACTCAAATAGCTATTAACACGCGCTATTTTGATGTCCTCTTGACCGATTTCAATTCAATTGAATCTCAAGAGAGATTAGCTCACTATAACGAATGACATATTACAGTGCACAAGTGTGTGCGCATACATAAACTCGCTTGAACGCACCGGCTTGTTAGGGCCCACGCCAGTATTAACGGGAAGGAATCACTTCAGTGGTTAAAGGTTAACTAATCATTTATATTAGTATACTTAATTAATTACAACAACATTTCATTTACAAATTCTCAATCAAAACGTAGATATCAGCAACAATTAAT
This sequence comes from Nymphalis io, assembly GCF_905147045.1. NCBI lineage: Eukaryota > Metazoa > Arthropoda > Insecta > Lepidoptera > Nymphalidae > Nymphalis > Nymphalis io. The sequence continues at coordinate 10,965,678 of NC_065899.1, forward strand.
ACGTCTAAAAATACCATTGAAATATTAACACGTTTAAACAATAGACATAATATTTTTAGACCGTCATGGTAACCTTTTATGTGTAAAATAAATATTTTCCTATATGTATAAAAATTTAATTATAATATGTCATATTTATGAATTGATTGTTAATATTGTAAGCGAGAAACTCCATTTGTTCCGCTCGATCTCAGTGGGACATTGTCACTTTCTATAATATTATCATATCAACAATATCATAGTTGATATTATTTATTAAAGTTAAATAGGGTGTCAGTATTTTAAGGAATTATTCAGGACTTGTAATAAAAGTATGACTTGATTTCAAATTGATTGCTCAGTATCACGGAGACTTTTCTTGGTATTATATTCCCCACAACTAAAAATATGGTATTTTTTCTTTAAGTTAGAGACTAGATTGAACGTGAGCTTGACGTTGGTAAGGTGTCCATCGTCCATAAAAACTAGCTAGCTAGATATAAACTAATAATACCAAGTAATTATATATTTTTACATTTATTTATTTTTACAGATTTTATACATGTTTTCAGTGTTTTGTTGTAGTCCTATAATTAATCAAAAATATTGTCACCTAGTAAATGATAGCGCTATGCACCTTTAACTATTTTAAGGGTGCCGCTGACGTTAAAAACTAAACCAAAAAGGACAGGTGCGAAATCCTTCCACAGCGGGGGTCCACCAATAGACCTGCCGAGTCAAACCATAACCTTAATTGATAGGAATCGTTAACCTTTAAATGCGCGCCTTCGTTTCCTCAACATAAATATCATGATTCTAATCTTATTTTTTTACCTCGGCTGTTATTTTATACGTCGTCTGGTTAGCGATCGTTTTATTTTCGGGTGCCTCATCGATAGATCGTTATTTCGTAATAAACAGCCCATTCCTTGTCATTCGATATTTTTTTGATTGTTAGAATGAGATTGTTCGTAAATGTTCGCCGCTGTAGTTTTATTTGTCGGTTATAATGTTTAACGTCAAATTACATATGCAACTTTGGTTATTAAATCTGATTATGGTAGTAACTATTTTTAATTCAATTATTAAATTAAAAACTGTAAATCAGTGGCAAAATAAAATTAATGTGGACTTACATTTAAATATATAAATATTTTAATATAATAGCTGGGCTTCGTGCTGACCCGACTAGTTTGAATTGAAAAATTTGTTTAAGTTGTATAATGTCTATGAGTGTGTATTAATATATTAAGTGTTAGATATTATGTAACTTAGTAATAAATAATAAATTAATTTTACACGTACACGTGGAAGAAATATCATAAAGAGCTTACCTTTATATCACATTTGTTTTATTCGAACATGATTGGTACATAAAAAAAACAAATAAAAAATTATAAGGTCTTTAACCTAAGTATTTAAGTTTCTTAACTTCAAGCGAATATAAACCTTAAACTTTGCTGATTATAACATTTTAAAGTAAAATTAAACAAAAAAATGGAAACTGAAACAAACCATTAAAGGAAGATTAAAACCTTGAGAGAATTCATCAAAGCTTTAAAAGTTAGTTCCGCTTAACCATTGCAACTATGAGTTGGAAGGCAAACTTTGAACTTTCAGAAACTTAAGAAAACCGTAGCAGACTAACGAAAAAAGCGGCTTAATTGAAACTGCAAACTTTTTAATCGGTCTTTAGGTCTTATGTTGCCCGGAAAATGAGTGAAAGTTGATTAAAAATATAATGAGGTGGTAAGACCTCCGTTAACACTTACCGCAGAAACTTTTTGTTTAGACGACATTTTTCGGGTTAATTTCTGTCAGATTTTATATAACGCTTTTTCTCTTTGATGGTAAGTTTGAAGGATTATTTTCTTTGTACAAAAAAAATGTGAAGGAAGTTATTAATACAAATTATGTTTACTTAACATTTATGTTTCAGTTATAGGCCAGCATTATTATTTATTATTAACAACAACTTGCTTATGACACAGCACACGATTTTATGAACTACGGCTTTGCGAAAGCCTGTCTGCGAAGGTAGCACCACTCATTAAATAGTATTGTTGTATTCTGGTTAGAAGGGTGAAATTTCAGGCACAAGGGACATAACATGTTGTATCCCAAGGTTGGACGCGTATTAGCAATGTAAGGAGTGGTAAATATATCTTACAGCGCCAATCTATATGAGTGGTCATCATCTTTATTATGAAAAAATGCAATGTCCGTAAATGTCCCTTTACTGGGCTAAGATTTTTCTTCCTGAAAAAAATATTTTATTTAAACTAAAATACTAAATATTGTTTACTGGCTTGTCTGTATGAAAACCAATAAATAACCAGTAATTAAAAAGGCGTGGAGATCATCTCCGCGACAAAGTTAAATATACCCATATCCCACTTATATGGTACACAGACCGATGTCGACTTTCGAATTTACACTTTTACGTTGTTACAGTACGTTTTACATAATACAAATGAAACGCATATCTTCATCAAAACAAAACAAGGCGGACGAGAAAATTATTTACAAAAGGACTGTGTTTAATATTCCGAGAATGTTGCTAACCCGAGAAATGACAATACTTCGCAAAGAATGCGAGATATTGGAAAACCGTAGTTCAAGCTCTTTAATAAGGGGTGAGCTTCATTGTAGCAATCTGATATTTACTTCTTATGTCAGCACATACATGATGGGTTATATTAAATTTTTTGCCCACAATATATTTACCAATATTTACTTTATGAGAATTTTATATTAAAATCTTATCAAATATCCAAATATTTTGTTAGTATAGTAAAACAAATATATTATTTGTATATTCAAATTTGGAACATTACTTTTTATTGAATTTCAACGAAACTATTTTTCAGCCTAGGATTTTTATACATATCAATTTTTTGTTGATTGAATTTCAAAATTGGTAACTGTTTCGAATGCTTCAATTAATTTGTCAATCAACGGAATGGTAATCTATTAAAAGTATATTTAAAAGTCTATTTCAGAATTATAATTTGTATAGCAATAAATATAAAAGTTTTATTTGGGAATGAATTTAATTTTACGACATTATTCTTTTAATGGCTCTGTTGCATGGCTCTTGGGTACAGTTTCAAAGGAAAACATTCCTATTGCAGCTATGGGACGTATTAAATTTTGTGAAGCGACGAAGTTTGCGAATGAACATTAAAACGCTCCTTTTTGAATTTCTTAATATACATTTGTTAAAGATAATTTACTTGATAGCGGAAGAATTAGTTTTTGTACATGCGCGTCTGATTAGCTACCATCCAGTCTTCAGATATTCTACCGCCGAACAGCAATACTTATTATTGTTATGTTATACTATAAAAAGTGAGTGAACCAGTGTACCTACAGGCACTAGAAACATGACGATAATATTTCTTACACTATTAATGTCTATGAGTAGTGATCACCGCTTCACATCAGGTGGGATATCGAGCGTTTCCGATAAAAAGATAAAACAATCTTTGATTTATATTTTCTATGCGTTTAGCTAATAGCTCTGCTATATTATGCAATACAAATTATTCTTGATGAATAACTCCATTTAATAATAAATCCGCCGGTACTGAAATGCTATTTCACATATCCAAAATACCACAGATTGTTTTAGATCGACCAATGACATGGTATATATCCATTCAAGGTCAATATTTGTATTTATTCCTCCTGTCATAGGAATAGGCAGTACAGTTTCACAGAGATTCCAGTTGCTACATCTACAATCTCGCAACCTGGTAGAATTTGTTTGCCTTCAATACAAAGGCTCTCGCCATATAAACTACATGAAATTAATATGCCATAATGGCCATTCCTAACTGTTTTAAAGGCAGGTATGGCCCAGTGGTGAAAGACCGCGTGAATCTTAGCCAATGATCGTGGGTTCAAACCCGGGCGAGCACCACTGAAATTTTTCACGTCTTTAATTTGTAGTTATAATTCATCTCGTGCTTTTCGGTGAAGGAAAAAATGGTGAGGAAACCTGCATGTGTCTAATTTCAAATCTGTCACATGTATATTCCACCAACGCGCATTGGAGCAGCGTGGTGGAATAAGCTCCAAACATTCTTCACAAAAATGGAGAGGAGTCCTTAGCCCAGCAGTGGGACATTTACAGGCTGTTACCATTAACTGCTTTAATATTTGTATGATTATGACTCAGTGTTTTGACAATCTAAAAGTAAATAAGGGCTAAATTATTTGTTACATGAGGAAAGATAGACAGTTGCCAGAATACTTGAATCTTTACTAAAGATTGTGGATTCAAATCCGAGCTAGCGCCATTAGTTTCGAGTTTTTATGTACTCAATTCGTGTTTTTAATAATCATTAATTATTTCTAATCCACAACAAAATACAGTATTCTATTTTATATTATAATTAGATAACTACATGCTTAAAATACACATAAACAAATTCCTGTGAACGTCGATAAAGGCCTTTGAGTCAAAAAATTTAAGCCATTAGCACGTTCCTTTTAATGAATTATCGATGAAATATATGGTCCAATTAATTTCTAAAAATAACGATGTTACAATAACGTTTCAATAATAAAACTAACCGTTCCGGCTACTCTCGACTAGATTATAGGGTCTACACAAAACGTTTATTGTGAAAGACGTATTAAGCAAAATGTTGTTTATGCAAAAACAAAACATTTGTTCGGGCCAGGTCCTTTGCTGGTGTATGCGGAACCTCTCTCCAAAGTTTCGTCACAATCAGTATGACCTAGTAACGCTCAGAGGACAAAAGCTACAAAGATAAATTCATCTTTATTTATAAAATAACTATAATATAAACAAATCTTAGAAACTTTTCTAATTTTTGTATGAAATACACATAGTTGCTTATTAAAAGTTGAAGCGCTATTTGCCATTTCAACCATTTTCAACTTGACATAATTCGAGCGAAGAAAAGTTCAGTTTCGAAGTAACTTTAGTTATACTTTTAGAAACTTAGATTACCTTTTTTCAGATGCATATTTCGAATTTTAAATGTTACTATATATAGTTATAACAATGCGTCCACAACGAAGCAACAGTGAACAGCAATTGTCAACATTTTTAGGTTACGAGATTTAATTTACTAATTTTTATCTTCAAAGACGTGTTGTCCGTGCCTTTGGTCTATCTTAGCTTTAATTTATATTTATGTTATTTTAATGTGCCCATCACAATAAACGTTGTATGTCGAATAGTCCAGGTGATTACTTCTCTAACTCGTGTGTCTCTAAAATTATAGGTAGCCATTTTTAGGTTGTTAATTTTCTAATTTAAAATTTTATCCTCTTCTCTTATCTTGTGCCATTTAATAAATTTAAATGTACATAATTATATGTATTGATGCAAAGTAGGGGCAAGCACAATAAGCATAATATTGCTTATAGCACATCTTATGCTCTGTGATATAAATATCAAGAGGAAGAATGAATTCTGAAAAGTGTATATCCACCAACACACATCGGGGCATAGTAGTGAAATAAGCTCTAAGCTTAATATTTTAGGGGAAGAAAGTTTGGACAATTGACATAACCAGGAAATTGTAAGTACTATTATATTTACTCCATATGTAGTATCCGTAATAGCCTGTGAATGTTCCACTGCAGGGCTAAAGGCCTTTTTTGAGGAGAAGATTTGGAGCTTTTTTCACCACACTGCTACAGTGCGGGTTGGTGGAATACACATGTGGCAGAATTTCAGTGAAATTATACACATGCAGGTTTCCTCACGATGTTTTCCTTCACCGTAAAGCACGAGGTGAATTATAATCACAAATTAAGCACATGCAAATTCAGTGGTGCTTGTCCGGGTTTGAACCCACGATCATCGGTTAAGATTTACGAGTTCATACCACTGGGCCATCTCAGCTTGATGTAGTATGCATTTACCTGAATATTTAATTGAATTTTACAAAACATTAATTAGGTTTATATATAATTTATAAACCAGAGAATTACTTTTTAGATAGAATTACATTTAGGATGGTTTCCGAAATTTTGGCTTTTGAATTTTCAATAAAAAAGTATGAACTCGTGAGAACATTATGTTGCCTGATTATTGATAAAGCCATTAGATAATAGCAAATCTAGTGAAATTATATACTATGGTATAATTATCATTCAATTTATAATATGACGTGGCAGTTTCAAATTATAAACATACTAATGTAACTAAAATGTAATGTTATGTAAATGCAAATACAACACACTATTCAAATTTAACGTTATATTCTAAATTAACCTACTATCGACTTTCCAAAGGTAATATTATAAAGGTTGGTAATATACAATATTTATTCAAATTTAACGGCATTTTAAATTGTACTGTTATTTATATTTATTAGGCTTTTAATTTGATTATTTATTTCAAATATAGAAAGCAACCAGCGTCCACACAGCTGTCACCTAGACCAAAGTCGGAGCTATCTGACAGAGCCATGTCCAACAGTTAAACTGTGAAATTAGTGCATAAATCCAAAACAGAAATTTAGGTCGTACTAGAATCAGTGGCCATATTGCGATAAATATTTTAGTTTCGATTTCATTTTTATTAATAATGAAAAAAAAGTTCCTATATTCCATTCCATTGTTTGTTCCATTAAAATAGTTTGAAAAGTATTTAAGTATACTTAGTCTACAATAATAAAGTTAATGTTTAAGGCTTTCTATTTTAACTTATCGCAAAAGTCGACTTACTTCCTTTACTACTTAGCTTTACATAATATATACACTTTAGTTGGTATAAGTGACTTGATGTAAGCCGCAGACCCGGAGGACCTTGGTTTAATTCCTAGGTCGGGCCAATAAAAAGTTATTGGGTTTTTCTGTCAGAAAATTCTCAGTAGCAGCCCGGAGTGTGGAAGTTGGAAGTGTGTACACTCCCGTGCCTCGGAAAGCACGTAAAGCCGTTGGTCCTGCGCCTGAACTCTTTTCGGTCGTGTCGGATTGCCGTCCCATCGGATTATGAGATCTAGGAAAAAGAGAGTGCACCTGTGTTTGCGCACACACTTGTGCACTATAATATCTCCTGCGTAGTTGGCTAATCTCTCTTGAGATTGGCTGCCGTGGCCGAAATCGATCTGGAGGACATTATTATTATTACTGTAAGCTTTACAATATATACCAATCGCATCATGTTGGATGATCACTGTCAACATTTTCTAAGTTCTGTAAATAGGTACCTTTTATGAATATATTGATTATATATACGTATATAATCTGTGAAACGTAGCGTGATTGATATGAAGCAATCACTAGGATAGATAAAATTATTGTTTGAACGATTACTGTCGTAACTAATATATTGTACATATTAAATAATATTAATTTACATAAATACAATGTATAAATTAAGCTTCATTATTATATTTTCGATATCTTGTCATTTATTTGTCAATGTTATAATAGTCTTTTAAATTTTACATTAATTACTATTAAACTAGAATTTATGCTACAATTTTGTTACAATTTTTACAAGCCATATTAGTAAATAGACGAGTCAGTATGAAAACTAATGTAGGAAATATTTTTTTAAGCCTTATGTTATATATTTTAAGCTTAGCAAATATTTTAATCCGGATGTCAATACAATAACTTGGTGCTATTAAGACGATCGAATGACGGAGCCTGGGACGGTGAATATAATAGATTCTTAGCTATAAGTAAAGCCTTCGAATTTAAGCACGTTCTTGATACGTACGGTTAGGTCTTTCTATCTCCTTCAGGGCCTACAATATGCTACCTTAAAATGAAGAGTGAATAGTGTCTTCTCAAGCGCGTTCCACCTTTGGCTGTATTATCACTATTATATGATAATAGTCGATGATAACAAGCACTAGACTATATGTATATATATTTCATATAGTAATATACTGTATATATATGTGATTATACTTGATTTAACTAGTCTTTTACCTTTTTCCATTAGGACATACAAAGATAAAAAATTTTTTACTTTGTGAACCAAAACAAATCTTCGTTAAGCTCATATAGCTTTTATTATATTAGTGCAAACAAGATTAAGATAAAAAAGCAATTGTGCTTTTTTATCCCAGCTCCCCAGTTTTTATTCAAACCTTATTTTTTGTAGCCTGCACCTGATTGTATAGAAACAGCGTTGTCACGACAGCCTCCCCACATCGCGAGCGTGTCACGGAGTGGACAGTTGATGTCCGCAAATTCACGGCTCGAAGCTAAAATAGATGCAACCTGTTATTTATTTTTACGTAAAAAAAGCGAGTGAATGTTTCCCTGCAGAGTAAAGGCCTCTTCTCCTCTGGGGAAGAAAGTATTTTTTTCTACATATATGTATGCGGATGGGCAAATTGGCCACTTACTGGAAAGTATTGGCGCTCTAAGACCTTACCTTACCGTACCTTCTTGCTTTTAAATTTCTAGGCGTCTCGATGAGTAATTTAGAAATGGCCTGCAATAACGAACATGGATCTACACCCTCCATTATTATAATAGATAAAAAATTGAATATGTATATACTGATTAAATTTTTTACAATTTTAAAATTTTTAAAATACCAATTGTTTAGTTTTGCTTATATTGAGGTCTAATTATAATTATATATTGATATACGATTGATTCTACACAGCTTTCATCGTATGCGTAATACGGGAATTGATACTTGAATCACTTTCTTTTATTTTGCAATAAAATACAAATATATATACATAAGTTATTATCTTTTCTTGTCATATGTACTTCAAGTGAGAAGTTAAAATGTTAATTTACAAATTCACCCAGGCAATTATTTTTTAATTTTATAGTGTAAGGTTCTCACCTGAGACGTGTATGGGGTCATATATTTTTTTTACAGCCTTTTGCCGTCCACTGCTGGACGAAAGTCTCCCCCATAGAATGCCAACCATCTCGATCTTGGGCAGTCCGCATCCATCCCGTACCTGCCACCTTTTTTAAATCGTCGGTTAATTAAAATTAAAAAAAAGTTAAATCTGTGACAAGATGTTGTCATATACGTTATCAGGATGGTCGAGTGTAAGGTTTTACTGATTTTAGAAAATAATGGTAATATTTTTAACGAAATTAACACCGGTTGGAAATTATTGAGGAAAAATTGACTCGCTTGATAGTTGTCAAGGTGATTGCAGGAATTTCAATGAAAATTTAAAATAATTGAAAAATATTAATTAGTATTAAATTATATTACAAGTTACGCGTGAAAGAGAATAAAATGTTAAAAGTAAAATGTGAAGGATTGTTTTAGTGGGATATTTTTACAATAGTATAAATAAAACATTACTATATTATATAATATAATAATAATAATAATAATAATGTCCTCCAGACCTATTTCGGCCACGGTGGCCAATCTCAAGAGAGATTAGCCAACTACGCAGGAGATATTATAGTGCACAAGTGTGTGCGCAAACACAGGTGCACTCTCTATTCCCTAACTCTCATAATCCGATGGGTCTGCGGCCTTATATCAAGCCACTAGACCAATGAGGCAGTATATAATATACTATATAATTAACTAAATTCGTCAAATAATATCTGGCCTGTGTATATTGACCAATTTTTATGACGATCAGTTTCAACGTATAAAGTTGTATATTAGTATAAGTATGTATAAATGTGTTGCACTTAGAAGTAAGTTGCATCAACATGGTATAAAATCTATGTCTATGAAAAAAAATACGTTTTTATTTTATTTTATTAAGGACCATCAGCAGTCACCACACTTTTACATATAATAAAAAAATAAACACATTCAACTTACATAAAATGTGCGACTTTTAAAGACAGCCACAACATGCATATTAAGGTACAGTATAAAGAAATTATAACATAAGCAATATTTTTTATAATACTAAATTACTAAAAATTGTTACCACATTTCTACATATTATATTATGTGCCAATTTTCGTAAAAATCAGTCAAGAGGCTTCGAAGTATATTATTTTCACCTGCGGCTTTACCCGCGTGAGTAAGGCATTAGGTATTGAATGTCGTTTTCTGTATCCGTGACAACGTGTGTGCAAAATTTCATGATGATCGGTTGAGTAATTAAAAAATTAAAGTTAACTACAACAGTTATATAAGATTTGATAGTTTGGTACATATTGATCGCAATATTTATTTTTATTATAAATCTTCTGAATTTATTTGCAAAAATGACGCAACATGGTCCGGTTAACATTCCGTTACATAGCCCAGTTTACTGTGCAATATCCTGTGGACTCGCCGGTTCCGGACACAGCGTTGCATCGCGTCGGTCCAACAGCTTTCAGGCGTCACAGTCTGACTGGAAGCGAAAATATAACAAAATAATTATAATACCGCATTCTATATTCAAATCTTTAAGAATGAAATAATAAAAGGAAATAGTAAAAATAGGATTTATATTTCGATAAAAATGCCAATTTTTATTTTGTAACAAGTTTAAGTATTATTCACTGGTGGTAGAGCTTTGTGCAAGCTCGTCTGGGTAGGTACCACCCACTCATCAGATATTCCACCGCAAAACAGCAGTACTTGGTATTGTTGTGTTCCGTTTTGAAGGGTGAGTGAGCCAGTGTAATTACAGGCACAAGGTACATAACATCTTAGTTCCCAAGGTTGGTGGCGCATTGGTGATGTAAGCGATGGTTAACATTTCTTACAATGCCAATATCTATGGGCGTTAGTGACCACTTACCATCAGATGGCCCATATGCGCGTCCGCGTCCCTATTCTATATAAAAAATAAAATAAAAAAAATTATTGAACATTTTTTTTTTAAATATCTTATGCTGGCTTTGAAAACCTGGCTTTAATATTTATGTGTATTGAGTTCTATGACCATCTATACGCATGCAGGATCGTTCTAACCACTATATTTACGAGAAAGTTCGGTTGAAAACCTCGCTTCGTTTCATTTTACTCTTTTACGAAACCATTAAATACGAGGCGGTCGCTTCTGCGTTTTTCGAATTACGAAAAAAATTTAAATCGACACAAGATTTTAGAAAAATTAAATTTAAAATGCTTATTTTAAGGAACCTCGCGTAAAATGAATTGCAGGAAATATTTCGCTTAAAAATTTAGTTATATTCTTCGTATATTCAGAGAGTCTTTGTGCTTCGAACCAGAAGCTTTTTCAGTTAGAATTTATTCATTGGCAATTGCCCTGCAGCATTCATTTGGAAAATGTTAGTCGTGGATTTCCTTTCACCGTTGAAACGTTCAGGTCGTCCAGTTGGCTCCAACGGATATTCCATTTTAGTCAGAGAATTGGAGGGTAAATAAAATATAGTATTGTCGAATGAAATTGCGTAATGAATTTCATTTGACCCAGCGCTTTTTATATTTTTAATAAATCAATATTATTAATAACATTTTAAGCAAACATTATTATATAGTGTTTAAGACATATGTTAAAATTTTTAACCTTAATTATTAGGTCCTTACATAAGAAATTGGCGTTTTGTACGTGAGGAATATGAAGTCATTTTTTTTTTGTAAAATATATTTAATTAATCAAAGTGTGCACCGTTGTTATCTATGCACTTTAGCCATCTCATAGGTAGTTCATTGATCCCTTTACTAAAGAAACCACGGGGGCGAGAATCAATAAACTCTTTGAAGGCGGTTTGGACTGCCGCATCGGAGTTGAATTTTTTTCCTTGTAAGAAGTTGTCCGAATTCCGGAAAAAAGGGTAATCTGATGGAGCAAGGTCCGGGGAGTATTGTGGATGTCGCAGACATTCCAATTGTAGTCTATCTTGCATTGTCGTGAAGCAGCAGTGGTCTAGAGCGATTAACCAACCTCAGTTATTTAGCAGTTAGTTCTTCCTTCATGGTTTGCAGTTGCTAACAATAGATATCTGCCGTAATCGTTTGGCCAGATTTTAGAAAGCTGTAGTGAACGACACCGGCGCTAGTCCACCAAACACTGACAAATAACTTTTTCTGAGTCAAATTTCGTTTAGGACAATTTGGCTGGGTCTCCTGGGTTCAGCCATTGCGACGAGCGCCTCCGATTATCTTACAGTATCCATTTTTCATCACAAGTAATGATTCGATTTAAAATCCCTTCATTATTGTGTCGGTTGAGCAAAGTAACACAGCAGTCGACGCGTGTTTGCAAGTTCGATGCACTCAATTCATGAAAGAATCATCATTGAAGTTTTTTTACTTTCCCGATTTGCTACAAGTGGATTAATACAGTTTTATCACTTACCCCGAAGCCTGCAGCTATCTATGAAGTGCTTTGTGATGGATCCGCATCCACAATAGCCTATAATTCTTCATTTTCCATTTGGTCTCCGACCGTCCACGGGGTTGGTTCTGAAGGTCTAAATTTCTAACGAAAACGTTGAAACCATAAACGTACCGTCCTTTCTTTTGCGACACCAGCGCCGTACACTTCATTAATCCTTCGAGCTGTTTCTGCAACACTCGTGCCACAGTAGAACTCGTACTCGTAAATATACCGATATTTCATATTTTCCATTGTGCGGTAATAAGCGACGCCAAAGAAAAAAATAATGAGGAAAAAACAAATGAATGACTGTTTTCAAAACTCAAATGTACCAGCTAAATGAATTTGTAAATTTGAATTTGGAATTCTTAACCAAAGAGGAGATATTTCAGATTAAAGTGGTCAGTACGTCAAAACGCTAATTTCATATGTAAGCACCTAATATTTAACGTAAAAAAATAATATATATATACTTCGAGTAGTCTTACAAGGACTTTTAAAACGCATGAGTATAAAGCTAACATGTGTTCGTAATGTAGATGGAGAAAAACCAGTTGGATTTTTTTATCATCAATAGTATCTTATATTAGGTATACATTTTTTTATAGAATAGGTAGGTGGACGAGCATATGGGCCACCTGATGGTAAGTGGTCACCACCGCCCATAGGCATTGGCATTGAAAGAAAATATGTTAACCATCGCTTACATCGTTAATGCGCCACCAACCTGGAGAACTAAGACCCTTGTGCTTGTAGTACACTGGCTCACTCACCCTTAAAATCTTGCAAATAGCCCTACCACCAGTAAAATTATGTAATGATTCTTTAATATAAGATTTTTTTATTTAATTTAGTAATTTTGTGTTCTGTTATAATTATTAATTTAACTTTTTATTGAAATAAATAAATATATATATTGATTTAAATAAAGAATATTAATTTTGGATTTGAATGATCAGTGAATATTAAATATATTAAAAGGTCATTGCAATTATTTGCTCATTTTAATCTATTTACCTATAATACTGGGTGTTGAACGTTATGACGTCACGTGCATCTGATTGGAGGGCGCCATTAATCATGGGGCCAGAAATGTCAACCTGTCAGGCCTTCGCTACCCCTGGATACTATTAGTAACATTGTATGGCATTAACATTGTTGAAGGGTTGAGAATCTCGATGAAGGTGACATGAGTTTTTCCTATTTTCTTTTTAGAGACCGTCTTCAATAGAATTTAGGTAATATACGTCAGAATATTGCGCAGATCAATTTAATATTTCAGCATTGTCACCTTATATGTTTAATTATTAATTTATTTACTGCTACTTAAGTACTAAAGCAGTTAATAAAATGCTTGAGCTGCTTAAGGCTACGTCTGCGGGGTACTGTCTATTCATCAATCTTTTCCAAGTGTTACAGGTTACCGGTTGAGCGAACTATTCTAATTCACAAGCGCAATGGACTAAATACAAAATAAGATAGATTTCTTCATTGTTTGTGAATTTTAAATCTATGGACAAAGTATTAGTGACGCAATTATGAGCTGATGACTCGATCATACTTACATAAAAAAATGGAAAATACAAAAAGGGACACTAACCGCTCAATAAAAAATATAGCCAGTGCAACTCGGGATGACGTACACTCCTTTTTGGGCAGTCATTAAAAAGAGATATAATTTATTGTATGACTAACGATAGTAACTTAAAAATATTTATAAACAGCGTAGGCTAGGCTAAGCCTAGTCTAGAATCACTAGATTGGAACACGGAATTCAAACCTGGGCAAGAACTACTAAATTTTCATGTATGTTATTTTTATTTATTATCCAAATCATTCTCGGTGGTGAAGGTGATATTAAAGGAAACTTGGTGGAATAAGCTACAAATCCCCTCAAGGAGATATGAGGCCTTAGCTCAGCAGTGGGATATTTTCAGGCTGTTACTTTCCTTTTTTAAAATTTAATTGTATAGAAATAATTTTAAATTTTACACTTAGTACTATTTTTACATAAATTGCCATAGTAATATCTTAGTTAAAATTTTAATTAAAAATACACACTCCCCATATTATAGTTTGTACAACCCAATGACTTGACTAATTTTGATACTTGCCACACCCAATTTCGAATCCTCTATCCTTAATTCCGGTTAATAACGATGTAAACTTAGCTGATAGGATGGTCCCGTATTGAGTGTCTTGTTATGAATGTTACAAATGCTTTTTGGCAAGGGGCGGACAAAACACGTCTTTTAAATTAGGGACCACGTGTTAATGACGGTAACGAATAAGACGGATAAGCGTTGAATATCGAATACATAAGATATTCGATATTCATTTGTTTTGAATATCATTACGTTAATATGAATGTATGTAATTTATGTATTCGTTAGTATTTTTTTTGTATTTTTTAGACTAAGTTGAATTACGAACACTTAGTAACGTTAATAATATGCATGAATAGATTCATAAATTGATTTATACTCTGAGGTTTATTATAAGCTTTACATTTAATCAAATTCATAAGGCATTTTTTATGGAAAATATAAATAAGTATTATTTGTAAAGTCTGTGTCGTGCGTTATATGAATAAGCGATGTGCAGGCAATTGGAAATTTCATACTTTTTTTCGATCTGATGTTTAATACCCTGTTTACTTCAAACTGTATATTAATATGTATATTGAACAATGTAAACTATTATGAAAATTGACAAAGAAAAACCACTTCAGGCTTCATTGAGTTCCTTTTTCGAACCGTTGGCAGTTGGCACCTTGAATATCAATAAGCAAGTGTAACACGTTAGTCTTGAGAAATATATTTATTTTCCTTGAATCATATTGCCTTTATTAATCATATTGCCTAATTTTATTTTTATGAAAAAAGCGAAATAAAGCCAGTAACTTAAAATGGTTGATTAAATCTTTGTAAGTCATTTAAATTTCGTGACCTTCTCTAATTAGTAATATTATATTACGAAAATAAGATTTTAGTTTTGATTTTATAAATTTATGCTAACAAAGTTATTTAACATCATAATGTAATATCATTATTATATTATTAATTGATTTATATTGAAGATCGAGACGTGATCTTTCGAACCATTATTGAATTTAGGTGCAATGGACGTTATTTTATGAAGGTTGTAAGATGTTCTTGGACTATAACAGTTGAGTTCACAAAATTAATTGAGTTATTTTGAACAGTACAATCTCACATAATATTATAATATAGAATATTCGTGTAGCAGACTTTGACTTTTTTCGACTTTTGATAATTAAGTGAATACTGAAATATTATGTAATTAATTTTCTTTTTATATAAATTATAGTGTAAAAAATATTTCTACAAACAGAAATACTAAAAAACTTTTTATTGGCCTGATCAGGGATTTGGATCCAGGTCTTTGAGAAGTGAAGCCATGTTAGCTATCCACAAGACCTCATAAAATCAATACTGAATGATTGAAAAAAAAAATGAATATAAAAATATTGGAAAAAATTGAACGAATGATAGCTAATTACTTCATATAAAATACCTACCAAAAAAGTCTAGGAGAAAGAGGGAAGAGGAAAACCGATGAACAAGTCAATTACACGTGATGCCTATCCCTTGGCATTGGGGATAATTGATTTGCAGACGCTGACGAGACTTTTTTTGATAACTAAGCGAAAAGAACAGTTAATGTTGTGATTAATACTTTCGTCCAATACTTAATATTGTTATTATTACCGTCAGCGTGTTTTTGTATTCCAAATAACTTACCTAGAATATTGGTAGCTTATTAATTAAATATATGATTTATTATATTATGTAATCTATCGCAAGTATATTATACAGTAAACATTTCATGAGAGGAAAAATTGTAACCAACTTTCACGATTTATTTATTATTTGCAAAAAAATAAGACTGATCTGTTGCTTCATTGTTGCGTGAAAGAAAAAAAAAAACAATAAACACGTCTTATCGTAATAATTTATTTCTATAATGAACCTTGTTTACTTTTGTTGTATGTCATAGATCCGAATAAAGGAAAATTTTATTTTTACGCTTCGTAATCAAAGCGGAAAATGACTTGAAGATTCCAACGGAGTTAGAAACTAATGAGGCTGACATCCGAAATGAACAGACAAATTGTACACAAATGTTAAAAATAAATATAAAAAGATACAGTATTTAAGTAGCAGCCAGTAACGTCCCACTAATGGGCTAAAACTTATTGAGCTTTGTAATTTATAAAATAAACAAATGAAAATTCAGTTAGGCCTGTCCAGATTTGAGGCCACAATCCTCGTTTAAGATTCACATGTCCTAACCACTGAGCCATCTCGGCTCTAACGGTACTACATACTTTATTTATTAAAAAAAAACATCAATAAATACTCTTAAATTATTTGAAAATATGCTCGTAGTGCGTACAAACATTAAAATATAAATCCCAATAGCAGTCGACTACCGATTCCCCGACCTGCCGTTAGATTTAACACAACAGCTTGATAAACGATTGACTCCATGACTTGAAAAAGTTACACCCCGAACGACCATCCCACTTGGCTAACGACGTCTATTATGTACTGGCATATAGCAAACATTTTTCGTTTGAAAAGATTTATTTTATAGCTATTATTTTCCTTTGGGTAAATCTATTTTGTTTGATATATAGTATTAGTTTTGTTTAATATAAATTATTATTTTAATAATTAGTAAAATTATTAATGCGTTTTTCTATCGTAACAGTTAACACTGTTCCAGCGACTTGGTTACGTACTTGACTGTTTTTTTTTTTTTAATTTAAATAGTTTAAAATTATTTTAAATTACAATAAACTTACATTACAATAAAGTCGAAGTATAATATAAGAATTTACAATTAATTTGTTTTTAATATTACGTTGTTATGGTTGTTGTCTGCAGATATTTTAGTGATCTATAAATATTTCATATTATGATGTTTTACGGGTACTATGTGTTGTTCTTGCAGCGATTGCTTAGAAAGTGCCCTGACAAACGAATTTATCAACATCAACATTGACATAATCACATATAGTTCGTTAAAATGCAACATAAGTATAGTATGGTACTAGGTACCTGTCACGGCTTTTCACGAGTAGAATAAAAGGAAAGGATTATATCTAAATAGATATAACTGTATTGCTACTTTCGGTGCACGCCAGTAAAGCTCCCATTTGGCATGATTGTTTCCCTCAACAATCAACATCATATTTCAGTCAATTTACACAAAACCAAATAATTAATTATACACACTCAAACATTCTTCATGAATCACTCCATCGATTGGTGAACACCGTACATAAATCCGTTAGGTATTTTTTTTTAATTTATCGCGTTCTGAGAGATATACAGACATACACGGGGGACTTTGTTATATAATATGTAAACTAAAATGATATAAAAGTTCCATATCAATTAGATGAGTAAATTATACGTGAATCGGAAATAAAAACAAACAAAACCTACCTCCATATAATATTTGTATGTTATTTATAATTTATGTTATATTAAAAAAAAGAGCAGAAAAACAATAAGGTCAGAAATAAATGGTCTAATGACAAACAGTTTAAAGAAAAATCATATGCATTTTTTAGTCAAAATATTATTTCCCTTATATGTATTATTATTTGAAAATTAAAAAAAAATGAAATAGACTTTTCTTGTAAAGTATTTCAATTTAGTTTTGAAATGCGAGTGAAGAAGATCGAACCACGATCATCGATCAATTTATTAGTTGTGACGTCGACTAAATCAATCCTGTCTCGAGATTATTTGTAAGGTGTTGCGAAATAAATCACACGAGCTTTACCATTCATCAAAATTCATTGCGAATTGATATTTATAGGTCTCAAGGCTGACCTTTGAGCTATTAATTTATTAGTTCGGTGAAACTATTGTTACGTTAAATGGTAAATGGATGATACTCATTACATTAATAAGATGATATTAGTTTCATGTAATTGAATATAAAAGTCGTTTAGTAATTAATCTACAGTATTTTTATAGGCAAAGTGAATTCGTCAGTGTTTTTTTTTATTTCGATATAAATGTGTGAGCGATTCTTGTTATATAATAATACTACAGAATACATAGAACTGAGATGGCTGATTGATTATATTACGTGAATTTGTCTTATAATTTATATTCGTTTCGTGCTCGTCGGTGAAGGTACATTCTAATTTGAAACACTTTTAGTAGAAAGTAAGCGGTTAAAAAAACATCCTAAAGTGGCAGTTTGACTTGTGTGTGTGCGACCTTACTTATAAACGTTGCTTAGCTTTTTATTAAAACATTGATTTCGCTCTTTCTGTCATTTCTGATTTAAAATTTGAGAGAAGAAGACACATTATTGATTAACTAATCACTCCCTAAGCAACGATTATAATTAAGGCCGTAAAATAACGTAACGTACGTAACGTAATTCAAATGCTTTAATACTAAAAAAAATAAGAATTTTCAATTTCACGCTCGACATGATTATTGCTAGTAAATATGTAAGTATAAGTTAAAAAAGATTTTTAAATGAAGCTTGAACTAAAACGGATTATAGATTGTTAACATCTAAAGTGTGTACACAATTTAAGCTGAATCAGTAATTGAATGAAATCGTTTAAAAATTCGTGACTCACACATGCGAACATTTAAGTTATATAGAAGCATCTTTAAAAGATGTAACTAGAAATAAAAAAAATGAATAAAATGCTGTACGATATTTTTTTCCTATCCTTTATTTTACAAAGGATGCAAAAAAAACTTACACACGCCGAAAATGAACCATTTATATCTGTATATTTCGTTCCAATTTAGTTCTGTAGCTTAATACAATTTTGAGCATTTTAATTTTAAGCTAATTAATGTCAGAGATAAAAGGAGCGAATGCTCGCATTTGTAAATTTCATTTAATATTTTTTGATCATTTTTACTTTAAAACAAAAAAGTATAATTGTTTTTTCTTATAGCGAGATCTTTCATTAAATATTTTACATGGTGCTTATGGAAACTATATGTTTAGTTTTATTTTCTAATTTGCACTCAAAATTCCAAAATCAGATTTCATTTATTTATGCTATAATTATTGGGTTACCTAACTCAAAGTAACTTTCAATTGTTTTTTGATATGTAAACATTTTAGCGCTCGGTACACGGTAACTGAGATTTCGAGTGTTAGATGTCGTCAGCGTAAGATTTGGTATTTACAATCATCACCTCGTGCCTTGGCAATCACACCATTTTTTTGTCAGATTCTAAAAGTCAGATATATAACTGACTGAGAGATTAAACAACAAACACTAAAAACATTAAGGGTTATTGTTTTTATTGTCATCCGCAAGTTTTATTTCATTAACGAAGTAAAAATCCTTTAATTCAATAAGTTAAGTTGATAGGACCCCTGAATCTCTAACCCAATTTCTCAATAGTATAATGTGGAAGGGGCGCAAACGACGAACATCGTTAGTGCAAAGATGCTGCTCATTGGATTAATTAGTTCTCCTTTCAAGTAACACTCCGACACACTTTGCTAGCCGGTATATCGCTACCAAGTTTAGAAGTACCCTTATCGTTTGAGACATCCCGAGTTTTCATGTATATTTTTAGTTGCAGCGTTGGGCAGATTTTGATAGTTGTTCCTTAAATCATTTAACTACGTTAGAAGGATAATATTCAACACGCTCCGGATACTTCTTATTATGTTTGATGTAAAAGGGTGAGTGAGCCAGTGTAATTACAGGCACAAGGGACATAACATCTTAGTTCCCAAGGTTGGTGGCGCATTGGCGATGTAAGCGATGGTTAACATTTCTTTCAATGGCAATGTCTATTAGCTCGTCCGCCTTAGGTAGGCGGACGAGCTATAAAAAAAACATATACATAAACAGAAGATTACAATATGTTATGTTTAAGGATTAGGTGTTTAAAATCAAGTACTTTCATTGTGAATTTAATTTTGATTAAAACTAAATATTTTTTAAAGATTCTTGCGTTGCATTTCTAAATGTGTTGCTTACGTGTTTTCACATTAGTTGTCGTTTCTTGTCAAATCTAAACTAATATTGTTTTGCTATAGATTTATGTTATTTTATTTATTATTACACCACCTACTTCATATCCTATGTGTTATTCCTTACACCGTTGGTTGCCTGGAAGAGATCGCTATATAGCGATAAGGTCGCCAAAGTTGTATGCTACTCATTATTAGGCTGTATCCATGTTTTGTTTTTTTTTTTGTGGTGTACAGTAAAGTAAATCAATATTTTGAGTGCAAGTGGACCTTTGTTAGTTTGTTTGTTACTTCATTACGACTAAGCCACTGATCCGATCGTAATTAAATTTGACACAAAGGTAGATAGGGAATAAAGACATAAGCATACATATATAATACATAATATCATATACGGGATTTAATGAAAAAATATTTGGTGCAAAGGCAATCAAGGGGTGCAACTAGTAAATCTATTGTATATAGGAGTATATATAAGCGAAATGAGTGGTATTTCGCTTATATATACTTGTCTCGATCACGAAATCTCCTAATCCTATCTAACTGCTAATTTGATTCGAAAGTTGTCACAGCTACTTCCACGACGTAGACGCTCACTAAGAACGGATTTTACGTAAATCCTATCCAAAATACATTTTTCTTCTTAACTACTCATGCGAAGCCGGGACATTTCACTAGCAATAATATAATATGACTTAATTATTACCGATATTGTTGTAAGAATACAATATAAGTAAAAACTTCAATTTTGAAAGAGCAATTAGACATGAATGCGAATTTTATTTTTTGTCTCAAAAACTCGCAGCTTTGTCGCAATGTGTTAAGCATTTTGCACGCAACGGAGTGTTGCCTTTGTCGGCTTATTTTGGTAGCAACGATTAATAAAATACGCAGATGTGCGGGAGTTATTAACATTAATATTAAGATATTCTTCGATTATCAATTAGTATCAACTTGATATTTTTAAGAATATCATTTATTTAATGAAATTAAAAGTTTTGGTTAATTCGATCGAATTTGGTAAGTTTTATAAATTTATTTTTAATTATAAATTGTTACTTCTATCGTAAATATATTTAGGTACGTTCCTTCTTTTTAAATTATATATATGAATTTACATTAATTTTATAAAAAAAAACAATTTTTTAATCACATTTTTTGTCTTTGTAAGTATCTGAGAAGTTATTTTAAATTATACTAACTAACAATATTGCTATAGTTTTTATGAATTTTACAACAATAACTTTAATATTATGTTTTATTATATTATTAAAAATAGAACATAACAATTTATTATTCTTCATCTTTGGAAAACAAAAAGTGGCTGACACATGAACATCAGTCATTTGAGTGACGTGGTAGCGTGCGACCGCAAAAACATGATTCGGACTGCTATCTGCAGAAAAACCACGAAGGGCAGTCGCCTTGAACTGATTGCTGTCGAAAAAATATCGCCAATGACATAACGTTTATTACGATCGTAACTCTATTTTATTGTGTTAACGAAAACTTATCTAGTATCTCCTTTCTATATAAATTATATGGCTTAACACGATGTCAATTTTAAATAAAAAAGCTCCAGAAGCCTTTATTGTATTGGCTTACTATTAAAAGTAAACGTAAAGTAATAAACATTCTGGAAATGTCCCCACAGCTGGGATATTTAGCCCACACCTCAAAGCCTCTTCTCTTGTACGTAGTAAATAAAAGTCATGTATTAGAATTTCATCTTATACAGATTAACTCACGATGTTGTTCTTCACTAAGCACATAAATTATAAAAACAAATTATGCACGTGAAAATTCAGTAGTGTTGGCCGGTTTTGAAATTAAGAATACAATACAATTCACGTGTTCATAACATCATTCCATTAAATATTTTTCTCACAGAATATTCTAAAATGTAACTCTAGCGCAGTTGACTAATAGTTTGACGAGCCGGTTGGCGTGGTTGGTAGAACACTTGCCTTTCACGCCGAAGGTTGTGGGTTCGATTCCCACCCTGGACAGACATTTGTGTGCATGAACATGTCATGTCCTGAGTCTGGGTGTAATTATCTATATAAGTATGTATTCACAAAAGAAAAGTAGTATATGTAGTATATCAGTTGTCTGGTTTCCATAGCACAAGCTTTGTACAAGCTTAATTTGGGATCAGATGGCCGTGTGGGAAAAATGTCCCAGGATATTAATATAAAAAAAAAAACATCATTACCAACATCTGTAACACTATATTTTATTATCATTAAAATATATAAAATTATTATAGATAATTAAACAATGAAATGTAATTAACGAAATAAACTATACAATCGTATCGTGTACTTCGCTTATAACAATGAGCATTACATTCGTCGATCTGTACAGTTTAAACAGCATCACAAGAACATATTGAAATAATAGTCTGAAAGCCAGAGTTTGTCGCTACTCGCTACAATGGGATCGTAAAAACAGACTAAACGTCTTTTTGTCACCTTGTCACCATATGGCTGGCGAGGCGAAGGGATAACACAAAATGACAGTTGGGGACCGGTCTTAGGATTATGGCACTAATTATACTAATAAAAAAATGTTGCCTTTATTTTAAGAACTCTTCACGTCTCTACGGGAGTGATTTATTGTGATACACATCAATCGAAATTTAATTAGTTTAAATTTTTCGGTATGTTTTAATATGTTAAAAATATTGAAAGTAATATGTTATGTTTTAGAAATATGAACTTATTTTATTTAAGCAGTTATTAAATAGGTTTGTGTCATTTGATTACTAATTAGGTATACCTGGACACTCGATAATCTTGCAGCGTTTAGATGGCTTATGATTAGTGGTCCATGTCCTATCACGTTGACTCAGATCTATTTCAACCAACGGACGGAGGTTCCATTTCGTACAACCCCAAATGTATAGTGATGACCACTTATCTTTAGGTAACCAATTTATATACGCCTATCTATTTTATAAAATAAATAACAATATACAAGCTTCATCTCATGCTCGTTGGAAGATTGAGATCATGAGTGCTTAAAAACATCCACCAATCAACGGAGTAGTAACTTAATAAAATAATCCCTTAATCTTTATATTTAATAGGAAAGGAGGCCTATGCATAATTAACGATTAATGTTAAGAAGACAATGTTATTTGATAATGTTTATTTAGTGTGACTATCTATCGAAGTATATACATGTATATCAAACTGTCGCTGTTTGAATATACAACTTCATAGAGCAACACGAGGAACAAGCGAGATACGTTCTAATTTGACTTTAAGTGAAGATGTCAAAGCGATACCTGTGTGAGCGACACGCTTGCAACGACCCGTCGAGCAGTTCTGACCTGTGACGTAACAGTCAAAGGATTCCTCAAACAACCGATAGTGAGGCACATGATGCTCATAGCGAATGGTTCGGCTTGCTGTGCTACCTATATACAAATGCTCACACAGTATATTACATTCAAAATTTACGTGACAGTTTCTGTATTAACATTGATTCTCTATGTAATTATACTAAAAAATAATAATAATCGTTTAACGTCGGTAACTTAAAGATGAAACAAAAAATCAATTTACACGTTTCAAACTTTTGGGTAAAATAAGAAAAGTTCGAAATGTGCTCAAATACATTAAGGACCATAACATCAAAAAGAAACGAAACGAAGAAATATTTTGAAGATTAAATCCAAAGAGTTGATGAAGTGAAATGCCTCAGGCGATTCCTTCTTTTCAATTTTATAAGACCCTCGGATCTGTTAATCGGAATATTGTGTCCGAACTTTTAGATTATTATCAAAATATTTCAGGCTACTCTTTCAATTAAACGAATTTTTACACCCCTATTAAGATTTGAGGATTAATTAGTTCGTCAAGATATTGAAAAATTTTGTTCGAATATTTTACAAAGATTCTTGCTTTAGTTGCAACCATATTATTCTTTTTTTTCCTGACTAGGTTAATTGTTTAAATCTTTAAACTGATCGCATCTCTGTTAGCGAGTAAAAACCAGCACTTTAATAACTCTAACGCAGTTGACCAATAGTTGATAATCAGGAGATATCATCCGTACCGTACCGTAACAGCCTGTGAATGTCCCACTGCTGGGCTAAAGGCCTCCTCTCCTCTTTTTGAGGAGAAGGTTTGGAGCTTATTCCACCACGCTGCTCCAATGCGGGTTGGTAGAATTCACATGTGGCAGAATTTCAGTGAAATTAGACACATGCAGGTTTCCTCACGATGTTTTCCTTCACCGTAAAGCACGAGATGAATTATAATCACAAATTAAGCACATGAAAATTCAGTGGTGCTTGCCCGGGTTTGAACCCACGATCATCGGTTAAGATTCACGCGTTCTTACCACCGGGCCATCTCGGCTTTTTTGATATCATCATAATTATAATATTATTGATTAAAGGAACGTTATTCAAATTTTATAATAGTTTTAAATTCAGATATTATTAAATAATAATTTGAATTACGCAATTGACTGTGTTCTCGTATAAATATATAAGATCACATAATATAATGTGCCATCTCGGTTTAAGATAAAAAGGAATGTATACTATGCAATATTTTTGGAGGACTATAAATAATGACAGTTACGGATAAAAAATATTTTTTCTCTTTTTCTCTTGAATATATACGACTTTTAAAAAACCTATATGGTACTAATTGGACAAGGTAACCCAGACATATGACATAAATTACAACTGATTGTTTCAGGATTAAAGTAAAAACGATGCTGTCTCACTCGATAATTCTCTTAAGGAATTTCAATCATTTGATATTTGTAATTAATAAAATATTTACTGGTGGTAGGGCTTTGTGCAAGCTCGTCTGGGTAGGTACCACTCATCAGATATTCTACCGCAAAACAGCAATACTTGTTGTTTTTGTGTTCCGGTTTGAAGGGTGATTGAGCCAGTGTAATTACAGGCACAAGGGACATAAAATCTTAGTTCCCAAGGTTGGTGGCGCATTGACTATGTAAGCGATGGTTGAAATTTCTTACAATGCCAATGTCTAAGGGCGTTTGGTGACCACTTACCATCAGGTGGCCCATGGTGCTCGTCCACCTTCCTATTCTATAAAAAAAACCCGTCACTGATTCCACATCTATTTTTGTGTTTAAATTTGGAAAACATAATAAGTGTGTTAAAACATTTACTAAGCCACTGTGAAGCAGCATGCAGAATTAGCTCCTATTACTTTTCGTAAGGCAAAAAGACACCTTTACCTAGCCGTCCTTGTCGTTTTTGGTCCTTTTTTTTACCTCCCGATGGTGAGTGGTAAAATATTGGCAGTGTATGAATTATTAACCATACCTTAAAGATATAGAGTATATGTAATACTATGTATTAATGTTCAATTTTATTTGTTTACTTTGCAGTTAAAATTCAAGATCAACTCATCTAAGCTTTATTCGTGTATAAATTCATCTCGTTTTATAACTGATCACTGATCAAGAAAGATAAACAAGTAATCTCAAGGTTAATAAACAACTTTAAGGTCGGGTCTTTAACGCTTCGTAAATTCGTATAAATTTCTTTCATTTCTATATGAGTTTTAGATTTATTTATGTATTATGCGCTGTCAGCCACTTATTATTACACTCATTACACACATTTTAAGTTTATTGCCCTATTTCTACGAAATGCATAGCATTAGCAACACTCATTTGCTGTAAAATTCCTATGGCCTTACTTATGAACGTCCTTTAGTGGGTGACTTGTTAAACAATGACGTGTCTCCTTCTTTTGAATGTCAAAGCAATAATGACAGAAAGAGAGAAATCAATGTTTAAATAAAGAGTCGCTAAAAATTTTGTAAGTGAGATCGCTAATAAGTAAATGTAGTATATGCAACCTGAAACTTCTGATAATGTAATTCAGAAGAATATAAGCAATGAAATATATTTTTAAATATTTCACATTGCATACACTTTATTATCAAATAGTTAAATGTTAATCAATCAATAATGTAAAGCTTGATTTTTTTAGTCATATGTTTTTTTTAATTTATTTACATTACGAGTAAATATATAGAAATAAATATAAAAATAGATTCTGTACAAATGATGTTCGCGTAGAATGGTGTCGAGAATGCTGTAATTAAGCTTAAATTAAACCATTTTTTTATGAAGAAGTCGAGTCAAGTCAAGGAAAATTGTATGTGAAGCCTTACACTCAGATTAGAAAGATAAATAATTAGAGAAAACCATAGCATTAAGTTCAGAAATTCAATAATAATAATAATAATAATATCCTGGGACATTTTTCACACACGGCCATCTGATCCCAAATTAAGCTTGTACAAAGCTTGTGCTATGGAAACCAGACAACTGATATACTAAATATACTACTTTTCTTTTGTAAATACATACTTATGTAGATAATTACACCCAGATTCAGGACAAACAGACATGTTCATGCACACAAATGTCTGTCCTGGATGGGAATCGAACCCACAACCTTCGGCGTGAAAAGCAAGTGTTCTACCAACCACGCCAACCGGCTCGTCAAAACATTCATCGTCTCAGTTCAGAAGTTCAATCGACGACGACCGGTGTTGCGCTATTTATTTATGATGTTGTGTCTTAAATTATGATTAACAAAAGTCCTATTCCACTAGGTGGTAGGGCTTTGTGCAAGTCCATCTAGGAAGGTTACATACTCATCACATAGTTTACCGCTAAAAAGGAATATTTAGTATTGTTGCGTGTCGGTTTGAAGGGTGATTGAGCCAGTGTAACTACATGCACAAGGGACTAGTTCTCAAGGTTGGTAGCGCATTGGCGATTAAGGAATTGTTAATATTATATTTCATACATCGCCAATGTCTATGAGCGATGACGGCCGCTTACTATCATGTCCCATTTGCTCGGCAGCCTTAGTAGGCAAAGGTTTTTAAGTAAAAAAGCCAACACGTTTGTATATCGTCAACTCTAACAACGACGTAAATAAATCGAAGTGTTTCCTATTATTTTGACATAAGTCGACAATCAGAACGCTCGCATGTGTGTACTGTTTATTCGTTAGGTATGTTTAATCTATTTACTCTCGTTGCGTAAACCTTGAAGGCAAGAACCTAATTATGTCTGTAATAAATATTCACTAGCGATAAACTTGGAGAATAATTTACGATCTTGTAAACGTTTAATTTTGCCACGGATTCCGAATTCTGTAGGCATAGATCTTTCTGACATTGGTGCTATCAGTCGCTGTGGAATGCGAGGGTCCACGTGATAATGGCTCGAGTTGGACATTTTAACGCTTCTGGTTAAAATTATTGTTGTTAAGAAATTATTATTTTACCGCTTATGCAAGCGCATATTCGATTTTGAAATGCTTTTGCTATTCCGTGTATTTTGTTTGGATAATATTTTTCAACAACTCACCCACCCACTTTATAGGTTGAGTCTACGGGTACAAAAAGCGTAATCAAAGCTAAATGTGTAGCTTTAAATATAAATACATTTAATAAATAAACAACGTGTTATTGTTTGAGAATCTGCCCGACTTTTTTAATAAGTAAAATATATAGAAATTTAAAGTAATTAATCATTTTATAAAATATAGCTAGCAATTGAAATCCAACCTTAAATCATTAAATACAAATATAAATAAATAATAATATATATATAGCAAAAGAAAGTGTATAAAAATAAATGTTAATTCATTTTTTTCTGTAAATAGGGTAACGCATCTAAACACTGGTAGCACTGTACCAATTTACTGGTGGTAGGGCTTTGTGCAAGCTCGTCTGGGTAGGTACCACCCACTCATCAGGTATTCTACCGCAAAACAGCAATACTTGATATTGTTGTGTTCCGGTTTTAAGGGTGAGTGAGCCAGTGTAATTAGAGGCACAAGGGACATAAAATCTTAGTTCCCAAGGTTGGTGGCGCATTGGCTATAAGCGATGGTTGACATTTCTTACAGTGCTAATGTCTAAGGGCGTTTGGTGACCACTTACCATCAGGTGGCCCATATGCTCGTCCACCTTCCTATTCCATAAAAAAAAAAACAATTACCAGCAACACGGCGAGAAAATCATAAACATAACTTCTGTTAACAGTTTTTATATTTTTATAGCCAAGTAACAATATAACACTAAGAAATTTTTATAATCTAATACTATCTATAATAAATCTAATACTTTTCATACGCATAGCAAATTTTTAATAAGTTGTTACAACAATTCTGCTGCAGTAATAGGTCGTTCTAAGACATTTTGATTTACCGAAGTATTGAAAGCCTCAAAATCATTTAAGGATTAATTTAGCAACGGCTTCTACATAACAAGTTAGTAATATATTTTAGAGTAGTTAAGTACCAGTGTGAAATAATCCCACCGCTGGGCTAAGCTGAAGCTCCTATTAAGAAATTATTTGGGGAACTACCAATGCGGAATATCATCAGAAACATGCAGGCTTCCTCACGATGTATACCTTCATTGCGAAGCGAGTTATAAGTGAGTTCGTGATTGTGGACATAATTATTGATAATTAATGTAACAAAATTATGGGCCTCGATGCCTGAAGAATAAGGCTATTATTATTATAAACACAAATTAAGTACATGAAATTGGTTGAACCAGAAAAGATGAAGAGAAAGGTTTGAACCGAAAACTTTGGTTAAGATTCACGCAATCCAACTAGTAAAATATCTCAAAGTAGAAATAAGTACTTAAATTCTCGCTTAATGTATAGTAATATCATGCCTGCCCGAAAATGATTCAAGAACGTCACGTTGTATGAGCCTCCCTGTGGTGATACTGTGGCTTACATAGAGTGGAAAGTTTGATCAAAGTTGGATAATCAGTACGTATAATTAAGTAAGTCGTGTTTAAGTAACCGCGATGTTGTGGTTTAGTTGTAAGAGTACTGTAGTAACTTGGAAGACAAATTATAATTTACGCATAGAATAGACCCATCATTCCTAATGGTCTTAAGGAAAGTCGGTTTATTAACATATTACGTTTATTTTGTTGGATATTAAAATAATAATGAGACTGTCATATTAAAGCTAATTTTTAAATCTAAATATAGGATATATTATTAATATGCCTCGTTGGTCTAGTTGCTTGATATAAGGCCGCAAATCCGGAGGACCTGGATTCAATTCCCAGGTCAGGCCAATAAAAAGTTATTGGGTTTTTCTGTCAGAAAATTTTCAGTAATAGCCCGGAGTCTAAAAGTTGAAAGTGTGTACACTCCCGTGCCTTGGAAAGCACGTAAAGCCCTTGGTCTTGCACCTGAACTCTTTCCGGTCGTGTCAGATTGCCGACCCATCAGATTATGAGAGCTATATGTGTGCGCATCACAGGATGCGCACACACTTATGCACTATAATATCTCTTGCGTAGTTGGCTAATCTCTCTTGAGATTGGCTGCAGGACATTATTGTTATTATTATTAATATAAATTTACATGGTTCAAATTCTGTGGAGGATTTGGTGATTAACATCTTAATATATAATGCTGCCGTACATGTGTTTGTTACCAATTCTATCTAAACGGCCTGACCGATTTGGATATCATTTTCTGTGTATAATTCAATGGGTTCCTGGATGGTTCGAAAATCGAAATTCGGTACGTGGCGCTGCTAGCGATATGTCACCAAATGAAAAAATCTCTTTATGGCAGGATGACGTCTGCCGGGTCCGCTATTAAAAATATAATGAACATTTTAATTTAAACTGAGTGCTTGATTAGTTTAATATTTAAATTTGTGTTACATTGTTAATTTTTAATTGTTATTTTAAGCAATATGGTAAGAACTAATGTTGTATTAATATTTAACTTCAATTCATGCAGTTTATGTGGATTGTTGAGATAGGAAATGAAATGGAAAAATAGTTTTATTAAAATATAAAATAAAATTATTCCAATTAAATATAAATATTTAAAATCATCTTATTTTTCCCTTAATCATATTGTTCTATAATAACGAGTATATTGATAATTAATAAGAACTTAACGCATGCCGTGTTCATACCTAAGTTTCCGTGTAACCATTAATGAGTACTATCAAAACTCGCTCAACGCAACTTTAACCAGAATAAATTTAAATTCAAATACAAACGTAATACCGAATTCTAAACTTATTCAACTTCTCCTCAGGATACGTAGGAACTTGAAAACACGTCTTTGATATTAAATACAAGTTAAATAAAGACGATTCAACCAAGTATTGTTGCCTCACGTGGATCTCATTCGAGAAACAAGTATAATTTCAACAAGTTTCAACGGAAATTTCTAACGAAATTAATTTAATAAATTAGTTCAGAAACAACAGTATAAAAGTTTTGCTTTTACATTGAAGCGAAAGAATTTTAAGCATTCATTATCATAACTTTTCTTTTTTTTTCCATCTTTATAGCAACATTACTGATGCTATCGACATTTTGATATATTTTATTAAGCGATATGACGAAAGTTACTTGAAGTACTCGTACTTTCGAATTGTTTAAGTATATTCACAACTTCGTTTTGTTAAATTTTATTATTATTTTTAAAAATCTTTTATTTATTTAGAATTTATTCGTAAAAAAATATAATTTATATATAAAGATAGCGCAAGCGCTTTTATTACCTTTTTTTTTTTTGAAGAACAACTGAACTGAACTGAACAACTGAAAAAACAAGATGGTCTTTTGAATAAAATATCTAAGTTACTAACTAATAACAATACTTTTTATATGCCTAATTGACATTTATAAAGATTCATCTCTTGATCAGTAGTAAAGGGAAACATTGTGAGAAAATATTATTACACACTTAAAAAGATTATATATAAAAAAACATGTCACGAATCAGCTAGATAGATCTTCAAGCCTGACATAAAATATATTTGCAGCAGTTTACTAACGAAATGTTATAGAAAGGCAAATTATACTGTATTATAATATCATAAAACATTACTAAGTACGAAAGTAACTACAACGATTAAACTCCGTCGGACATAAATCAGTCCTTATCCGCTATATTAGTCACATTACGAATGTGTTCTAGATTACAGTTGCTCTTGTCAAACGATAAAACGGCCGGACCACACATTTATCGAAATCACTAATTAAAACCCATTTATAGAGCGATGGAGGTTAGCACAGAATAAAGTAGAGTCTAGAAGGGATACACTAATTACCGTAAGATAAAAATGAACAATCACGATATAATAATACTTGGTAGGGTTTTGTGGAAGCTTCTGAATAAGTACCAACCACTCATCAGATATTCTACAGCCGAACAGCAATAATTTATATTGTCGTATTCAGGTTTAAAGGATAAGTGAGCCAGTGTAACAGGTACAAGGGACATGACATCTTCGTTCCCAGGGTTGGTGGCGCATTAGAAATATAAGTAATTTGTAATATTTATTACTGCGTCAATGTCTATAGGTGGTGTTGACCACTTATTCTCAGGTGGCTTATTTATCCGACCTAGGCGGTCCTGATTTTATATATAAATAACAATAATAATATGAAACTAAATTAATGTATCATAAAAAAAAAACATATACCTACTTTAAATTTATTTACTGGTAAATGTGAAATAGTCGACGGAATTAATCTTTTAATGCTACGCTAAGTAAACATTATACCACTTCTAGATATTCACTTTGCGATAATAGTACAAGCTAGAAACCGCGAGATAAAGATGAATGGGTTCTTGTCATAATTTATGGCCCTAATCCTAAACCAGTTCAGACCAGTTCTACTTGTTAACAATTAAAAGACATGTGATAATGATGCTGGGTAAATAGTAAAGAAAATTTATAATAACGGAAAGTTTTATTGATATTGCGTTTATTATTTATAATAAATGATTAATTTACATACATATTAGATCAAAATTTTAAATGAATATATTTACTATAAGTCAATAGGTATCAAGATCAAATAATTTCTATAAACAGTATCTGATTATTTTGATGTGAGCTTTGTGAGGCAGAAGTGTTTGTGCGGTTTTCTGAACACACTAATCAGATATTCTACAGTCAAACAGTAATTCTTAGTATTGTTATGTTCCGGCTTGAAGCGTTAGTATGCCAATGTAACCATAGGCACAAGGGACATAAATTCGTACATAACCGCTATCGAATAAGTAAAAAAACTCACAATAGACACACTGATCTACCAACCTAGCTTGAAAAAATGTTTTTGCTTTACAAAACTCATCTACTGCCAAAGGGTTAGACTATATAATAAAATCACTCTACGACCCCCGGGAGCAGAACAGCAAGGTTCAACGTGAGTGAGAGTGAGAGACTGCTAAAAAAAACACAATATTAAATTTAGTTACAATTTGAACAAATAACGAAAAATCTTTTTTTCTTCTATTTCTAAATGCTCTTTCTACGGTGAAATGTATTTACAAAATGGTTTGCTTCAAGCTTAATCTTACGCAATATAACAAGGGAAAACATTCCATCGGACAAACACGAATTAAAAATCCGAATCGGCAAAGTTGTCCCTGATTAGTCGCTGCTTGTTTTGTCTTAGATCAAACAAGACGAAGTAAAGGCGCCTATACAAACACGCCATCTAATGTGTTTACTCCTAATTCCAAACAAAAGTTGCGGGAACAACCGTTATACGCGCTTCTATACTGAATTATTTGTAGATTATGTTCCCGCAATAATACATTCTAGTTCTTTACTGATATGTAAATAAAAAACAGGAAACATTTCACGTACATATGTAAGTACGTAACCCTATCGTAAATGACTTTATATATCGATACCGATACTTTATAATAAATATCTCACAATACATTGCAAACTTTTACGCATTTATTTAAACATCTCATTATATGTCTACGACTAGTAGTCGAATTCCAAAATGTAAAGAGCAATATTCATCTTCTTAAAACGTTTTAAATAAATTAAACTAAAGTTGCCGTTAATATTCTTATATATATTATAAATAGTTATTTTCAGGTAATGATAAAATATAAGTATATATTGTCACTGACTTTTCAAGAACTAAGTAATACATCTTTCATCTTAAGTTTTTATGTATCTGTTAGTTAGCAACGTTCGCTTCGAAAGCGCTTGGCCGACGATTTTCTCTTCGAAAACATTGATGTATGATGTATGTATAAAGCTGTACCTTAAAAAGTGTGCAACATATTATCATTATACCATATTCGTTTTGGTGTGAAATAAAAAAAAATAATATTTTTTACGGTTCTAACATTGGCTCTTTGTAACAACATATAGATACTAAGTAATTATTGCAAACGAAAGCTCATAATCGATCGATGTTACATTTCTCCATTTACCCTATTCTTAAAATTGCTTTCAAGTCGACATAAACTTGTCAAAACGTTATGCTAAATACATCGTATTTCTTTGCATTATTTACTAGACGCTAAACAAAGTTGTGTCGTCAACTTTGTATGAGCTGGCAAAAATCAAATAAGGAAAAGCCTTGTCAACAATAGAAGTAGAGAATCTATGACTTGTACGACAATATTTCACTATCATATTGGAATCAGTTTTCGTTGACGGTTTTTTATAAAAAAAATTACTTTACATTATTATATTATTAATGTATCTATTTATCTATCTACCTACCTATCTATCTATTTCAATGCTTAAAAAAGAGATTCAACGTACGTCATCATCTTTTTTTTTTTTTTTTTTTTTTTTTCAGTCTTTTGCCGTCCACTGCTAGACGAAAGCCTCCCCCATAGAACGCCAACCATCCCGATCTTGGGCAGTCCGCATCCATCCCGAACCTGCCACCTTTTTTAAATCGTCGGCCCATCTTGTCACAGGGCATCCTACACTACGTTTGCCTAAGCGTGGTCTCCACTCCAACACGTGTCGGCTCCATCGGCCATCAATGCACCTGGAGACTTAGCTCGCTGAAGTGGAAGTGGGCTGGTCCCACTTCCACTTCAGCGAGCTAATTCTAAGCGTGATGTCGGTGACTTTAGTTCTCTGGCGAATGTCCTCATTTCGGATTCTATCTGCCAGAGAAACCCCAAGCATCGCGCTTTCCATTGCTCGTTGAGTGACCCTAAATTGGTGGACCAGTCCTACGGTAAGTGTCCACGTTTCGGCACCGTAAGTCATTACAGGTAGGACGCACTGATTGAAGACCCTGGTCTTAAGCGACTGTGGGATCGACGATTCAAAAATATGACGTAACCTCCCGAATGCCGCCCAGCCCAAACGTATTCTTCTTTTAGCCTCCTTCTCAAAGTTGTGCCGGCCAAGTTGTATAGTTTGGCCCAGGTAGATATATTCCTGCACAACTTCAAGTGGACAGCCATTTACGACCACTGGTCTCGAGGATACATGACGGTTTGCCATAATTTTGGTCTTTTCAATGTTCATCCCGAGACCTACTTGTCTTGAAGAATCGCTCAGGCTGTTTAGCATCTCTTCCAAATCCTGCAGAGTCTCCGCCATGATGACAATGTCGTCGGCAAATCGCAGATGTGTAATGTGTTGGCCATTTATATTAATGCCGCGTCCGTTCCAATCGAGCGTCTTGAAGACGTCCTCCAATGCGTTGGTAAAGAGTTTCGGTGATATTACATCTCCCTGTCTTACCCCGCGATGCAATTGGATTGGTCTTGTGCTCTGATCTTGTACTTGGACGGTCATAGTTGCGGCTTCGTACAAACACTTCACCACCTGGACATACCGACAGTCAATTAGGCATCTCTGCATGGATTCCAGAACAGCCCAGGTCTCGATGGTATCGAAGGCTTTTTCGTAGTCCACAAACGCTAGCTAGAGGCTGATTATATTCCTCGGTCTTCTGTATTATTTGCCTTAGTGTGTGTATGTGGTCTACAGTACTGAAGCCTTTTCGAAACCCAGCCTGTTCCACGGGTTGGAAGTCATCGAATTTTCGGGCAAGACGATTCGTGATTACCCTCGAAAACAATTTGTAAACATGGCTTAAAAGTGAAATGGGGCGGTAGTTTTTCAGAAGAGCTTTATCGCCCTTCTTGAAAAACAGCACCATCACACTTCTGCTCCATGTCTTCGGTGTTATACCATTGTGGAGGACGGAATTAAAGATGTTAGCCAGCTCTTTCAGAACTGGTGTGCCTCCTGCTTTGAGAAGCTCTGAGGTAATTCCGTCATCTCCTGGAGCCTTCTTGTTTCCAAGTTGCCCGAGAGCAATCCTAATCTCGCCCAAATCGATGTCGGGAAGATCGTCGCGTGTTAGTCTGGCTCGTGGGTCATCCGCACTGTGGGACTCAGGTGGAGGTACTCGTGATGAGTATAAATCGCCATAGTACTTTTCGACTTCAGCTAGAATCTCTGGTTTTGAGGTGACAGTTGTGCCTTGTATGGTTCTGAGTTTTGTCAGGTGACAACAGGAGGTATGTGACTTTGCAAGAACCTTTGAGCCCCTATTGAGTGCTATAGCATCTTCAATATTCCGGGTATTCACTCGTCTTGTGTCACGCCTTATTAGTTTTTTAACCTTCCTGTTAAGTGCCTGACACTCAGATGGCGTCATGTTCTGCTGTTCTCGTCTCCTCGTCATCTCGTTCAGAGTTTCGCCTGAGAGCTTCGACTTACGTCCATTGCTCTTTTGTCGAAAGTAATTTTGGCCTACCTCGCGGATGACACGCACCAGACCATTGGTGGCGTCGTCAATGCCCTGCCTGGTTTCCAACATGGCAAATCGGTTCTGTAGTTCCAGCTGGAAGCTTTCGCAACCAGCTTCGACCTGAGGCAGAGTTGGTCTAAGAGTCGACTTCATTAACCGCGATCGTTCTATTTTAGTGTTAATATTCAGGGTGCCTTTTACCAGCCGGTGATCACTTCCAGTGTTTACCCTGTTGATCACGGAGACATCCCTAAATATTTGGCGCTTATTGGATAAAATGAAGTCGATCTCATTCATCGCTATGTTATCGGGGCTTCGCCAGGTCCACTTCCTTTGGGGCTTTTTCTGGAAAAATGAATTCATCAGAAATAATCGCTGAGCCTCGAGGAAGTTTACCAGCATTTGTCCCCGATGATTTCTGCCATAGCCGAATTTTCCTACCCTCGATTCACCATCTTCTTGTACTCCCACTTTGGCATTGAAGTCACCCATAACAATTGTGAAGAAGGTATTGGTACGAGACATAGCTTTCACTATGTCTTCGTACATGTCTTCGACCTCTTCGTCAGTGTATGTAGACGTTGGGGCATACACTTGTATAATCTTCAAGGCATACCTCTCGGTTATCTTTAAGACAAGGTATGCCACCCTCGCCGACACACTGCCAACCTCCACGACATTGCATCTGAGTGACTTGTGGATCAAAAAGCCGACGCCACCTTGGGATGGTTGGTGTCCTTCTCGGAAGTAGAGTAAGTGACCGGCATCTCGTGTCATCGTGTCCTCGCCCTGTCTTCGGAGTTCTGATAGACCTACTATATCCCAGTTAATACGACTTAACTCTACTTCCAATTCTGTCAGATGTTCGTCCAGCCGCAGAGAGCGTCCATTATACGTGGCCAGAAACAGTCGCCGTTTGTGGTACCCTGCCGTAGCCCGGGGATTCTTAGCACCCCCCATCGCACCGTTACCATGGCCGGTACCGTGGCCAGGAATAGTGTGATTACCGGGAATTGGGGGTCGTGAATTTTTGTCGTCGCTCATGGGGGGGTTTTTACCTTAGTCACCACGCTTGGCAGGTGGGTTGGTGACCACAGTGGCTGGAAATCTTTCACTAATAGCGCTGCTGCCCGCTATCAGGATTTGCATTTTCGGATTCCAGCATTTGTGTGGTTATACCGCCACGATTTCGGTCGCCAGAGCCTCGTTCGTTGATTAGCAGTTAGCAGTTCGTTGATCATCATTAGCGAATCGTAATTCACTGGCAGTCATAGCCTCTCTCAAGTTTCACTAAAGCTTTCGGTTTTTCGATCTTGTCACTTTCATTCAGTCTTTCTCATTACCTTCTTAAGGTAATCGTGCAACTGGTTGAAGGGGCATAGCCCTGCGTCGGCCTATCCATGGACTCATTTGAGAAAATAAACATAATGCTATAATTATTTTACGTAAAAATGTAAATAAAAAGAATAGAAAAACCATCAACGCAACGTAGAACTATTTACTGCCTTACTGGTAGTAGGTCTATGTAAAAGCTCGTCTAAGTAGGTACCACCCACTCATCATATATTCTACCGCAAAACAGCAGTACTTGGTATTGTTGTTGTGTTCCAGTTTAAAAGGTGAGTGAGCCAATGTACATGCACAATGTACAGACGCACGTGACATAACATCTTAGTTCCCAAGGTTGGTCGCGCATTGGCGATGTAAGCGATTTTAACATTTATTTTAATGCCAATGTCTATGGGCGGTGGTGACCTCTTACCATCAGGTAGGGCATATGGTTGGCCTACCAATTCAATAAAATAAAAAACTTTAAAGGTGATGGAGCTCTCATCCTGTGCCCCAGCGGATGCGTCGCGTTTGCGCATAATTAAACAGAATGCAGTCTGCGCGTACGCAACAAAGGTTATTTTAATACAACGATGTTTTCATTTCATCAAACATCATAGAGAACAAAAGATATTAGACATGAAAATTAAACAAAATATAATACCAACCACTCATCTTGACACTTGATAATAAAATCCAAAAATGGTTCCAAAATCATGACTATGTATCATCTCCAATATATACTTTGTATGGCCTAAAATATAAATTCAGTAACCTCCTGGACCACACATTATTTAAATGAAAACATTTCTCATAGCAAATAAAAAAAATGCTAATATTTGATTACCTTGCATAATACCGTTGTGTTATTTTTATTATTTCCTCCTCTCTTCGATTAAAAATAAACTTTTTATTTTAGAGTTTCGCCATAAAAAGGCTTCACGCTTTTGTACCACGCTTCCCCTTGCTGTACTTACAAATAAGTTTGATCAAGTGGGAAGCGACCAAAAGTTTATACATCCCACAGGAAGCGCGATAAATATTCATGAGGCTTAACTCGAGGAAACTTATTTCCATGTCAGTATCTGTCTGTCTGTACATTTGTAATGAAGTTTCTTATGACCCATTGGCACACATTTCATTAACCTTTTTTTCTTACACTGTTTAGAGAGAGCACGTTAATTGAGTTTATGCATATTCGGTCAGAAGAATGTCCCAACAATTAGTCTTTAGAGACATCGGTAGCTTAACTCTGAGTTAGTAAATATTTAGCTACGAATAGCTTCGTATGTACATTGCTCAAAACTACTCATTTAAAATTTCTATTTGGTTTCTGCATTGTTATAATTACTTTTTAATCGATTTTTGTTCATTCTATACCTTAATTATTAGATTAATACTAACTCTATATTATTATGATCTGGGAACTTAAAATAGTATTAAATTCAATAAGATTTCTTGGATTATGTTATTATGTTAATAAAAAAACTGTTGATATAAAAAGTTACACAACAAAATTTATTTATGAATGATTTTATTAAACAGTTACCTATTCATATTGTATTTATTTCTTATTAACTTTGCATCAGTACTTTAGCAATAATGCCTTTATAGGAGTGGTTCTTAATTTAAATAAACTTTGTTCTAACTTCAAAACTTCTTATCATTATAGGGACACACCGTTATAAGTTAGGGACTTTTGATCAGTATAGTAATCAAGTAGGTAAGTCCAGTAATACCCTCTAAAGCCGCCAGACTTTTTTAATTAACAACGACTCTGATTCTCCCCAGCCTATTTTGTCCAGGCACATTTTCCCTGATGTTATTTCTACGGAATCCCGCTGAGGATTTTTTTATAATTCATTAATATACTTGCAACAACCCAGTTTCATTTGCAGTAAACAACAAAGAGTTGTTTTGCAAAGAATATTTAAAAAATACCGGCAAATTATTATTACTCTGACTCTTGTCTCTTTTGCACCTTGGAGGTTTTATTTTAATTAATAAATGTAGAACAAAATAGAAATGCTAGCTTTCTTGCCATCTTAAGTCTTCAATAAACAAAATATTATAAAATATACTGAACTTACGGTCATACAAGCTCAACCTTAAACAAGGATAAGACACATTTTCTCATACAAGTTTTTAATGCTGTGACGACGTTGAGAGGTCTTAGTGTGAAACGAAGCTCTTTAATGTTTTACTTGAGTGGTCATGACCTCGCCCATTCGACGACATCGAGTTAGTGTCTCCTAAAAACCTGAATGGAGTGAAAGGTGATGCTTACATGGAAAGTCGATACTTGACATTCTTTTATGAAACACAGGTCACTATGAAAGAGGCTCTGAATATATTTTAAGATGCCTCTAGAATATTTGAGATATTTTTTCAACAGATACGAAGTTATTCTACATTCATACTTAAAGTGAAAATTAACTTTTTTTTTAATAGAAGCAACCGTTAAATGTGCCACTGACTGTCCCAAGGCTAAGGTAAAATCTTCTCTTGAAGAGTAGGCTTAAAGCTTATACACACACAGTCAGACATGTGGGTACAAATATGGCAGAGATTTATTGGACACTAGCAGGTATTGTCATGATGTTTTCTTTCACCACCGAGCATGAGATGAATTATTATAAACATAAACGAAATACTTGAAAATTCAGTTGTACTTGTGCTCTTCAGTTAAGATTCACGTTTTAACCACTGGGCTCTCTTAAACATTTTCGATCATATTATATATTAATAAAATTAATTTTCCTAGGACAATCTAACAATGAATTATTGCTTTCGTTGGAGAGGAAAATAGAAGTAATACAATTGTCTTGAATACGAAACC
Source organism: Nymphalis io (assembly GCF_905147045.1). Taxonomy (NCBI): domain Eukaryota; kingdom Metazoa; phylum Arthropoda; class Insecta; order Lepidoptera; family Nymphalidae; genus Nymphalis; species Nymphalis io. The sequence goes on from NC_065899.1 coordinate 11,005,649, forward strand.
TTACATAAGTAATTGTTCTTTTTATGTAATATTGATCATAATAATAACAGTACATTTTGTTTTGTATTTCAATAATTTACATCATTTTAAAAATAAGATAGCAAGAATATTTAATTTTTTGATTTTACCGTAAAATAAATCTTTAAGCGCAGTCATCTATCTAATAACAGCTTAAAAGCAATCGAAAATGATGAAAAATAAATGTGACGTAATTGCCTTCATGACTCTACGAAGACGTCTAACATTGCCGTAATGAGCACTCCGGAAAGTCTTAAAATCCCTGTTCCGTTTCTTGCCCTTTAGTTCTTGAGGTAAGGTTTTTTTTTAAAATATTATATCATTCAATAAATTCTTTTGAAATATTTTCTTTTGATCAGATTCTATTCTAAGAAAATGTGCTAAGTAACGTTGCATTGTAATATTTATTGTGAAAAATTATGAGGAGATATTATTTTCAATACAAGTAGGAATACAAGTGATAGTATGAACTCACATACAAACACTAATGTAACAAGTCTCGCTTCTTATTAACTTATAGCTAACACATACACCGGCTCAGACATACGCAGTTAAATTATGGCAATGTCCTTCTTAGTCTACTATGACCGAAAAGATAATATAATGAACAAGTATAAAAAATTACATATATATTTGAGGTTATTCTAGACCATGATATTCTCAGTATATTCTCATTTCTAAATGGAAAACATGCAACAGGGTAGCTAGCATAGTACCACTATGGAGCAACCAGTATTTCACAAGTGTCAAATCTGTCATTTGTGATAGCAACTCCAAAAAAAGTATCAACTGACCATATCCAGGCTTCACCTGAGAGGTAACTGACCTATATCCCACGAGCTAGAGACACGATCAAAAAGGTAATTGAGAAGAGATAACAAGGAACTATACCAATTATTCTTATTACTTGAGTACTTATGCATACTAAATGCACTTGAATTATATTTATAGCTTTTTTTGTAGAAAAGCTGAGCTTGACTGCCATCAATACATACTGCCACAGTCAGAAGTATAATTTGTTAACAATTATTTAGACGGCCAATACGCTGCCAGAAAATATATTATGTAAATTATTTATATGTCTTGTGTACTAGTTAATAAACTAATATCTTCGTCCAAAGTAATAAACTCTAAAAAAAGACACTAACATATATACATAGCTAAAATTTTTATATCCAAGCATATAATGTAGCTCAGGCTGTATATAGTTTTAAATAATACATAAATAACGTCCAAAACTTTAACCAACTGCTATATCTGTACATTATTTTATGCATTAAAGATATTATTAAAATAAAATGCTCCTATAAGGTTGTTTAACGTAAAAGTTTTAAAGTAAATGAAGACATAAATGTACGTAACATAGAAACTTTAGTAAAGCCAAGCAACAAAGTACGAACGAAATTTAAAAATACAGTACGTCTTTGATCATATTTCAGTATAACGAGCTGCTTGCAACTTGCAAATGTTTGTAACATCATTTAAAAATGCACATAACTGTTTCCTGGACAACAAAATTGAAATATGCGAATATCAACTCAATGTAGTTTCACCTTGCGCGAGAAATGTTAGAAATATGTACTTTTCAAAGTCATCTGGCATAAACTGGCTCTCTTAAACTAAACAGACACTAAAGTTTCACTGCTCAAAGACTAAAGTGAGAAAGTTTTGAAATTTTCGCTCGAGTTGATTGTTCTTCTATGTACAAAGCAGTAAAATGATTGTCATAATAAACATTGTATATTTGACGCTTATTTGTCTCGACCACAATACAAAATGATTGAATGACGGGCCAGTTAGCGTGATTGGCAGATACTTGCCTTTCACGACGTAGATGTGGGTTCGATTCCCACCCAGAACAGATATTTGTGTGCATGAACATGTCTGTTTGTCCTGTGTCTGGGTGTAATTATCTGTATAAGTATGTATTTACAAAAAAAAAGTAGTGTATGTAGAGTATATCAGTTGTCTGGTTTCCATAGTACAAGCTCTGCTTAGTTTGGGATCAGATGGCCGTTTGTTAATAATGCCCCAGGATATTATTATTATTATTAAATTATTCACAACTTACTATATTATACAACGTCGTTTATTATTGTATCAAATCATAATATCATCAATCAAAAATCATTATTCAATTAGACTCTTGTACACACTTTTTAATTTTAATTTAATATATGTCAATTAAAGTATTTTATATATGAATAGTTTTCTTATCGCTGGAAAGTAATAATTTATCATCGTATCGGTGTTTTCCTTCAGCGCCGAGTAAGATGTAAGAACATAAAAATTCAGTAGTTTTTACCTGGGTTCGAACCCGCAATATTGGGCTAATTCACGTGTAAGGAATCAAAATTAAGAACAATATTTTATATAATGTATCACATACCCAATATTATAACTTGTTTACCTGGTAGTAGGGCTTTATGCAGGCAGGTTGGTCTATATTTTATATATTCTGCCGCAAAACAGCAATACTGAGTATAGTTGCGTTCCGGTTTCAAGGGTGAGTGAGCCAGTGTAACTCACTGGTCACAGGTACAAGAGACATAATATCTTAGTTCCCAAGGTTGGCGCTTTGGCGATGTAAGTAATGGTTATTATTTCGTATATCACCAATGTCTATGGGCGTTGGTGACGACTTACAATCAAGTGTCCCATTCGTCCGTCTACCTATAACATAAAAAAATACCTTTATAATATTATATACTGAATTTGATTATAATTTACATATAATATCAAGGAATTAAACAGAAATATACAAATTCAAATTAAATTTCATTCAATTCGGCTCCAAAGAGCACTTTTGAATCGTCATTTTATATAATAAATTTAACATAAATTTACCGGTGATCTGAAAGTAGATAATGAATATGAGACCCTTTTATATAGATCAATAAAGATACCTATATTATATAACATTGTATTATCATAATATATATTTTATATAGCGATTTATTGTTGCCCGTTGACGTGGATACCCACTCGCCAATTATTTCTACCAACCAACAATACTTTGTGTTGAAGTGTTCCGAGGGTATACCAGCCAGTGTAATAATATTCACAAAATATATAGTACCCTTAGCTGGTGGCACTTTACATATACACACACATATATACATATATATCATCGAATAATAAACTCAAATTTGAAGATTATTGTAATAAATGAAACTTAGAATAGACTCAATAGGATTATTAATGGGATAACATGTAGAGCTTTGTGCAAGCTCGTCTGGGTAGATACCACCCACTCATCAGATATTCTACTGCAAGTGGTAAGTAATATTGTTGTGTTCCGGTTTGAAGGGTGAGTGAGCTAGTGTAATTACAGGCACAAGGGACATAACATCTTAGTTCCCAAGGTTGGTGGCGCATTGGTGATGTAAGCGATGGTTAACATTTCTCTATATTTTTTTAAATCCCGAAACGTAGATTGTGTTGTTTCATAGTAATAAACATGCAAGCATAACATAAGATACTCCAAATTCAACCCGTCAGTGTGCATACACTAATACAAAAATATATGTATATAATAATTAAAATAAATTAAACTGTAGAAATTACGTAAATTTGCTCCAGTTTTTCTTTTTTTCCCATTGTAATATGAAAAATAATAATTTACTTTACACGCAATTAAATCGAGCAAAAGTTTTAATAACAATCTCATATTATGTTCTTATTTAATTTGTAATAAGTCAAGCAATCGATATGACTTTGTAATTTTTTTTTTATGTATTTACGCTTATACCTCATCTAGTACCACAACTGTATAGCAGAGAGCCGTCTTACTTAGAGATTTCCTTTTAGTGAAACTTCAAAGGCTTTTCTTAAACGTATTGAGTAAAAGAAAGGTAAAGCCAAGAAGTGGTTTTCGCTGTCATTACAGTTCATTTTGTCGAGAAGCTTTTATAGGGGATGTTTAAGGTCTGCAACCTCTCAACTATCATTATCTTGAGCTCACCTTAAAAATGATCTTAAACGGTGTACGCTTAATACAGTTTCCACGCGTGATGAAATTAAATAATAAAGCCAACAGTACTATGGAAAGCGATAAAAAGTTTTCTTATTAAAACATTAACTTGAAGAGTAAATATTTAAATAAAATTGAACCACCTGCTAAGGGGAGAGGGGTGGTAAAAAAGTAGCCTTCCAACCTTGGGTTTCAGGCTTGCTTCATACTAAATTTTATCAAAATCGGTTCAGTGACTTAGCCTTAAAAGGGTAACAAACATACAGTGTAATTCACATTTATAATATTTATATAGAAATAAAGAAATAATTTTAACACCATTAAAGATTGTATAGATATAATTCAGATCGGTTATATTGTATTATTCATTTATTTATTTAGGATTACCAACATAACATAGAGTAATAATTAATAATTCCAAATTAAAAGTATACAAACTAATAGGTCTCTAAGGGTAAAGGTTGCCATACTTATGGATAACCACGACAAGCAAAAAGACACTAAGCATCTAAAACAGCAATAAAAGAAAAAAAACAAATAAATCGTATTGTTATAATTTTGGTCCTAGATAGCTTAATCTACAATTTTGTACCCCGCTCTTTTCTTGCAATCGCTACAGTAACAGTAACAGCCTGTAAATGTCCCACTGCTGGGCTAAGGCCTCCTCTCCCTTTTTTTTTTTTGAGGAAAAGGTTTTTGGAGCTTATTCCACCACGCTGCTCCAATGCGGGTTGGTGGAATACACATGTGGCAGAATTTCGATGAAATTAGACATGCAGGTTTCCTCACGATGTTTTCCTTCACCGAAAAGCACGAGATGAATTATAACAGAAATTAAGCACATGAAAATTCAGAGGTGCTTGCCCGGGTTTGAACCCACGTTCATCGGTTAAGATTCACGCGTTCTTACCACTGGGCCATCTCGACGATCTTTGTGGATTGAAGTCACTATAAGTATTGTAGTAAAGGAGGTTCATATATATATATATATATATATATATATATTCAAACTCTTTCGAACTATGACTTTTTACTAGTAATAATTTGAATGAAAATATTAAAATGGATTTAAAATAGCATATGAGAGCACATACATAGCATACCTTATCTCGACTTAGCCCAACATTGGTTTTTAAAAATTATTTGTACAATAAATATAATTTATTAATAAATGTAGAATATCTTACAAATGGAGTGTATTATTTTATATATCACGGAACAGAACGTTCTACGGTATTGTTTTATTTGTTTTGTTTCATTAAGCTCTGATTAAGCTTTTCCAATACGCCAACATTTGAAACTTGTTGTTGCTCTTTGGTATAATGATCTTGTTTGATTTGCAATGTTATCGGCTTTTGATCATGACTGACGATTCTTTCGTACTTTATTGGAAAAATTATTTTACTTAGTACCGATTATTAAAATTTTCGCATATATATGTTTATTTTGACGTTAAATTAGGTCTGTAATAATCATTGCCACGGTAGCATGCGAAAGTGATCCCGTGGTGCTCCTCGTTAAGACGGAAAGGGTACCACTGGTTTTTTAGTGGGTATTGCGATGTTCGGGCGCACTCGGCATCTTGGACACCGGCGAGTCCTACATACCCCCCCCATTGTTCCCGTGGGGGAAACCACGTTAAAAAAAGGTATGTAATAATCATTTGTAGTTTTTATTTATATAAGCATTTTTTGTCATGGGGAATATATGAGTTAAAGATCATATATTATCATCTATTTATGCTTGTTTTTGTGCTAAGTCTACATTTTCGTTAATTGCATAATAATTTAATCCCTTAGTTTGACCTTAGAGTCACCATTGAACTATGAAAATGTCTTAAGTATGCTATAATCTAAAGTAGTCTTCTGTTATTGTAGTTTTAATACCAAATATAAGATTGGACCTACGAACCAACTTGGCTTATTAAATGGTTCCAATGTTGGAAACGGTAATACAGTAACAATGACTGTGGATTTAGTCCCATAATAAGGTCGGCCTCGCCTCTGGGCGGGCGGCCAACGTCTTGTATTTGGGAACACACGCTTAATTTATATCATCCCTTGTAACAATGTAGGGCAATGGTAAACCGACCGAAGTAGTAAGCCGCGTGCGTTAAATTGCTTGGGTTGGTTTGGTTATTACAGATTAACTGTTCTCTTGTTCATGATATTATAGTGTTCATAAAGTTTTCAGGTATTTATATAATAAAGCCAATTAAGAAATTAATTTATTCAAATGTATTAAAATAATGTAAGTATTATATCCTATATTATTAATGAATTTCATTATAAAAAAAAAATATTTTTAATATTATAATTGACTTTAAATTAAAAGCTGGGAACAGGGTTATTTGTAAAATACTATTATAATAAACTCGCAAGACTAACATTACCATAAACAATCAAAGTAACCATGACAGTTTTACAATAGATTTTCTTAGTATAAATAAGTTTTTATTATGATCATTACCCAATGTTATCGAATGTAAATAACGCTTAAAATTTCGATATTTAACATCATAATTTAATTTAAATACATGAATTTGAATGTAAATTTTCTGAGCGTATAGACATTGTAAGACGCAATACCCATTTTAGTTCAAGTATTTTGCTAACTGTAAGATTTAATTGAGTCATAATATATTTAATTGTTATTAAAATGGGTCGTTGTATTCGTATCTTTTCAAATTAAATATTTGTCAGAAGCAATTCGGAAATTGATAGTGTTGAACTTCAAGATCTTGGAAAGTACGTATATATACACGTACTATGTTTGGTATCAATCCTATCGTGTCGTATAGCTATACTATATACGGAAATAGAGATTGTATTTATGTTTGCACATACACTTGTGCTTTATTATATCTTGTTCTTTGACTTATCCTTTGACTTAATTAGCCGCCATGGCAGTTCATTACAGTAACAGCCTGTTAATGTCCCACTGCTGGGCTAAGACCCCCTTAAAATTTTGAGGAGAAGGTTTGGTGCTTATTCCACCAATGCGGGTTGGTAGAATACACATGTGGCAGAATTTCAATGAAATTAAATACATGCAGGTTTCCTCACGATGTTTTCCTTCACCGCCAAGTACGAGATGAATTATAAACACAAATTAAGCACATGAATATTCAGTGATGCTTGCCTGGGTTTGAAACTACGATCATCGGTTAAGATTCACGCGTTCTTACCACTAGGCCATCGGCTCTCGCATTTCATTGAGGGGACTTAATATGGTTCAATAACACATGATTTTTTATATTTTTCCTTTCCTTTGGTACGGTGATCTAAATATATGAAGTTTTATAAATTTAAATAATTGGAGAAATAACAATTATATCATATACGTGAATTCGTTTAGTATTTACGGAGAGCGTATGTATAGTGTTAACGACTTTTGGCAACTATTTCAACGCAAATGTACGTTGATCTAAACAATAAACAAACTGTTTCCTACAGCTATGAAATTCACACGTTCCATACAACACAGTATACAACTCAAGTATTATGATTTCTAAATGTTCGTTTTATTACTTTATTATATTTATTTTTTTATTAATACCGTATAATTTTGTAATTGTAAATTTCATAATTTATTATCGTTTTTGCATTTTATAACATGTTTGAGAATTAAAAAATACAAGTTATTTATATAATAGTGTACTAGTAGTCGTTCATATCATATAACATTTTTAGTTGAAACATCTGTTGATGCATTTTGCACACTCTCTTATGCCGTCATACTGCTTTTTTAATAAGATAAATATATTATGACAAACATTTGTGAGCATGAACATATCTCTTGGTCCTGAGTCTAGGTGTAATTATCTATATAAGTATGTATTTACAAAAGAAAAGTGTAGTAGATCAGTTGTCTGGTTTCCATAGCACAAGCTTTGTACGAGCTTCATTTGGGGTCAGATGGCCGTGTGTGAAAAATGTCCCAGGATATTATTATTATCATATATCTCCCTGACATCGATTTCAGTCAGAGTTGCCTTTCTCAACAGCCGTTTGAATAAATATATAATACTTTTGTTTTAGATATTTATTTTAGGATATTTGAATATATGTACGAGTACGCATAAAAAAGATGTGAAGCCTGCTGTGAGGTATACTCGCATTGCCACACTATAAGCAAGTAGATCTCTTGGCTCAATATTGACTTTATTATAATATTTATTTATCTGTCAGTAAATAGCTGCAAATAGCTTGGCCTAGCATGCACAAATGTGCGCCAATAATTGTTCCAGCATGGCAATGCGTAGTGTGATTTGATTATTTTTGAGTTATACACTGGCCTCCAAAAAAATCGACCCACCTAAATTTTTTGTAAAAAAGCTATCGTATGGTTTTAAACTACCACATATTTATATTTTTAAGATTGATAATGAAAAAATGCAATTGTAGGATTGTACAAAAACAGAAATAGTGCGCAAAAAATAGGTTTTTAGGTAAATATGTGACAAAACACGAAAACACAAAATTTTACGCAATTTTATTTTTTTGTGTACAAAACGATTATGCCGTTTGTTTTTAAATTTGGGTGCCTAAATCTTACTTTAATAGGGAGTGTTTCCTCCTCTTGACCTAATCACTGCCTGCATACGCCTATTAAGTGACCTGATTAGCTTTTTAATGTCTTCCTGTGGGGTCCGTTGCCATTCTTCAGTTAGGGCAGCTTCCAGTTGATTTAGGGTTTCTGGAATTGGATTTCGTGCTCGAACCGTACGTTTTAGCTGGTCCCAGAGGTGCTCTATCGGGTTTACGTCCGGACTATTGGCTGGCCACTGCATAACTGGAATTTCGACTTCCCTGAGATAGTCTTTAACAATTCTAGCGACGTGAGGTCGTGCGTTGTCGTGCATAAGTTGGAAATTATCCCCAATATATCCAGCGTAAGGCATCACATGAGGCTCCAGAATGTCCGTTATGTAAGTTTCAGCATTAACAGCACGATTACGGAAAAAAACCAGCTCTGTGCGTCCCGTCAAAGAAATACCTCCCCAAAACATTGTAGAGCCTCCACCAAATCGGACTGTTTCTCGAATGCAACACTGAGAGTAGCGTTCTCCTGGCCTTCGCATGACGTTACGTCGTCCATCAGAGCCTACTAGAGACATTCGGCTTTCATCACTGAACAATACTGTCTCCCATTGGTCCAGTGTCCAATCGACGTGCTGCCTAGCAAATTGTAGTCTTGCTTGTCGATGGGATGCTGTGAGTTTTGGTCCTGTTGCTGGCTTGTGAGGGGTTAAGTTTTGCTTTCGAAGTCTTCTTCTTACAGTATTTTCACTCACAGACACTCCACGACTTTCTCGGAGTCTACCTTGAACGTCAACAGCCGAAAGATGTCGGTTTCTTAAAGACGTCAAACCAATAAAACGGTCATCGGTCGGGTTCGTGACACGCCCCCTGCCAGATCCTGGTCTCCGGCGATACTCCCCAGTCTCCAAGTAGCGTTTGTACACTCTTCGCACCGCTGAACGACTTAATTTTAGTGTTCTAGCCACATTTCGCTGACTTAACCCCTCATGAATAAGAGCTACGACTTGAGCAGCTTCTGCTTCAGTAGTATCCATTTTTTATGTTTAAACTTATTAAAATTATTGTTTCAACAAAGTTTCATACACTTAATCAATAATAAACATCGAACCGAGATGACTCCGCGTTAAGAACTGGAAATAAACTAACCATGCACTTTGTGCACAAAGTAACGTTTTCTTATCAATACTTTAAAAATATTCCAAATATCCTCAATAACACTTACAACTCCTCCAAATCAATATCAAGTGGGTAATAAAATGTTAAATGTATGTCCCGTAAGTAAAACAATCCACCTAGGTCGTCGCATAGTTAAGATAACAACTTTGTAAGTAAAAAAATACGGGTGGGTCGATTTTTTTGGCGGCCAGTGTATATTACCAACCATTTTACAAATATTTACATTGACCCACCAAACTTTTATTCGTTCAGTATCATTGTGTTCATTGTTTAGTTAAAAAAAATAATGTGATATATTTGAGTTATTTGTGAAATCATTTCATGTGTGAATGGCGTTTTTTATTATGTTTTCAAATTTTTGATAAACTTTAGAATGATCATTGGCTAAGTAAAACCTTTTCGTGGAGAGAACAGCAGACCTTTCTCCAGGAGTCCTTGTTGATAGGTCATTGCGCAAGCCCATCTGGGTATGTACCACCAACTTATTATTATACCGCCAAAAAACAATACATAGTATATAATTGTAGCAGTGTAACTATAGGCCCAAGAGACATAACATCTTAATTCTTAAGGTTGGTGGGGCATTAACATTGTTAGGAACCCTTAATATGGGATGGTTAATAATTCTTATAGTGTTAATGTCTATGGGCGGTGGTGACCACTTACCATCAGATAGCCCGATTTGCCAGTCTGTCAAATGATATGAGTATTTAGTTAAAAAAAGAAAGGAAGACATTTATAGATTCATTAATTTATTGCTTTAATAAAAGAAGTATTTAATTTTTTTTTTACAAAAGGTACAAAATGATAGAAATTCTGCATAAAAAGTTAGATATTCGCTTCGGAACTCAAGACAGCGACAGGTGTTTTTAACGACCACTCCGAGATTTAGTACCAGAAGATTCGCCATTAATCTCGTTTAGACAGACGTGAATAGAAGTGGCAAAGCAAACATTGCGTTATCAAAACAATTCATTGTTTCTTTACGTAATTGTACCGAAAGTTTATATTACTCGTCGTAAATTTCAAAATTCTAACGTTGCTTGTTAAGACCTTTTAGATAAGATGTATTGTTGTGAAAACATTTAACGTACATTATTTCAGTATTTTATCGCTTAGTACCTTATGATTATTTTATAAAGATAGCACAAAAAGTCCAACGTGCTTTTTTATTAATGCCTTGTTAACACCTCCTCAAAGTTTTTAATAGGATTAAACTCGAGGTGAGACATTTTTTCAATTGCTTTTTCGATCTTGTGGGTTATTCATGTCGTAAAGCTTGCCAACTTGCGATGTATGACTGACATTATGGAATCAGCACATCAGAACGCTCGAGGCGAGTGGAACAAGTTTCAGTATAATTGAATTTCCGAAATCGGCAGAATTCTCTTACTGCGACGTTCCTTGGAATAGTCTATTGTATTTGATTTCGCCATAAAAAGTTGAACGCTTAACTAAGAATGAATGTTTTCTGTGACTATTTGCCAAAAGCGTTTGTTAACAGCAGATCGGATCGTCAGTGATGTGAGCAAAAAGCGCTTGACACCATTCTAGAGGTTGTTTTGAAATAGCTTTAACTTAAGCGACATCCTCACGTATACGACAAATATGCTAAGCGCTCCTTAGAAGTCTTACAGCTATAATTATACGAAGAAGCGACTATTTATACAAAACAAAGTAGCCGAATGAATTGTAGTAATACAAATTTTCACAAACTATCATAAATTAATTTTGGAATATTTTAAAGAAATAGTATAAAAAAATATATATTTATTGGTGTAAATAAATTAAACATAGAATGTCTATAATGCCGATACGCGACGTGGACGTGACGTCGGCTTTCACGTATAAACTTAACGATGAATTTTAAAATCTTCCGATGTATTATAAAAACATTCGAGAAGAATTTCTTTAAATTTTACGCCACGAAACGTGTCGTTAGCGACGGAATTGAAAAACGTCGATTTGAAACAAAAAGAATTTTTATAAAATACGTCGGTCGATACGAATCGAAACAATCACACTTCGAATTTCATTGTTAAGACGACAGAACGACAAACATCTCTCGAACAATGGGTACTCTGCTATATTGTTATAAATGTAATATCAAATGAAATAAAACAAGCAAATTGAAAGAAGTACAAAAATGTGTTTCTATAAAATTAAATTACGTATGTGATTTTATATCCGTCCACTTTTACAAAAACTTTTATTTTCAGAAATGTATTCTGTATCTAATTTTATTTTATATAATTAATGTTATAATTTAAATACAATCATATTTTCATAAACTGTGATTGATTCTTGTATATTGATATATTACGTTTTTAGGTCAAATTTTAAAAGTGAAATCACTTGCAACGTTCCTAAATCAAGATAGAAAGAATTGAAGCCTATTCTATATTTCTAGTGTGTCAAAAATGCAGTGTATATTATTTGCGATCGCCCATTCCAGCGATAGTAAAACTTATTTAAGTTGGATGTAATTAATTCAAGTTTAACAAAAAAATTAATTACATTATTACAATGCAATATATTGTTATATTAATTAATTGTGTCCATAAGTTATTTATTATACATTGACGTGTAGCTTGTTAGTGAAATGTAATTGTCACAACGCTGATCGCTTCAGTAAACTGCCAATTGAATGTACGTTAACACAACAAATGTACAAATTATATACACACATACTAAACATAATTGTATACATGACTGCCTCGTTAGTCTAGTGGCTTGATGTAAGGCCGCAGACCCGAATGTCCTGGGTTCAATTCCCAGGTTGGGTCAATAAAAAGATATTGTGTTTTTCTGTCAGAAAATTCTCAGTAGCAGCGCGGATTCTGCAAGTTGGAAGTGTGTACACACCCGTGTCTTGGAAAGCACATAATTGGTCCTGCACCTGAACTCTTTTCGGTCGTGTCTGATTGCCGTCTCATCGGATTATGAGAGTTAGGGAATAGAGAGTGCCAGGTTTGCGCACACACTTGTGCACTATAATATCTCCTGCGTAGTTGGTTAATCTCTCTTGAGATTGGTCGCCGTGGCCGAAATTGGTCTGGAGGACATTATTATTATTATAGATATATATAATAATATTTATGACTGTGTAACTGTATGACTATGTATGACTTTATAACTGTGTTATATATATATATATATATAACACAGTTATGGCATATCCCCTCATGATTCGCGCAACTAAACCACGGCCCCTAGTCCCCGGCAGCCCTGCTATTCCTAGCCTTGGTAACAGCTGTGGTAACGGCGGGGCAGGGGGTGCTAAGAATCCCCGGCAGATTTCGTGTTACCAACACCGACGACCTCTGGCCCTGGCAACATATAACACGCGTACACTGCGGACCGACGAGAAGATCATCGAACTGGAGGAAGAATTGAGCAGGTTACACTGGGATATCGTCGGATTATCCGAAGTCCGAAGACAGGGGGAGGATGCGATGATCCTGAAATCCGGTAACCTTCTCTATTTCCGAGAGGGCGATCAACTGTCTCAAGGTGGTGTCGGGTTCATAGTCCACAAGTACCTCGTTAACAACGTTGTGAAAATCGAGAGCGTGTCGGCTAGGGTGGCGTACCTTATACTCAGAATCACCAAGCGGTATTCTTTGAAGGTCATACAGGTATACGCGCCGACTTCGACACACTCCGACGATGAGGTTGAGGTCATGTATGAGGATTTATCTAAAGCCATACATACCAACAAGACTCATTTCACTGTTGTAATGGGGGACTTCAACGCGAAGCTGGGCAAACGATTCGGTGATGAGTTAAAGGTGGGACCTCATGGAATTGGAGACCGCAACCCTCGGGGCCAGATGTTGGCCGACTTTATGGAGAAGGAGGGACTCTTTATGATGAACTCCTTTTTCAAAAAGCCAGGTCAGCGTAAATGGACCTGGGTGAGCCCTGATGGGAAAACCAAGAATGAGATAGACTTCATCTTGTCGACGAGAAGACAGATATTTAATGACGTCTCCGTGATCAATGCAGTCAAAACTGGGAGCGATCACAGACTCGTAAGAGGCTCGTTAAATATCAATGTTAAACTCCAGAGGTCCCGACTGATGAAGTCTACGCTCCGACCATCACCTCTTCAAATCCGAAATCCCGAAGCCTTTCAGCTCGAACTCCAAAACCGATTCGATTGCCTAGCAGACTGCGAGGAAGTGGACACATACAACGACAGGCTTGTGGAAACTGTCCGTACGGCTGGGTCTAAGACCTTCAAGACCAGCCGTACAAAAGGAACCAAAAAGATCTCTGCCTCTACCCTACGGCTTATGGAGGAAAGACGGAAAATGATTCTGACGTCCCCAGCTGATGCTGCCGGCTATCGGCTGATCAACAGACGGATTTCAAAGTCTCTAACTCGCGACACTCGCCAATTTAATACAATGCGCATTAAAGAGGCCATCGAGCGGAACAAAGGCTCTAAAGTGTTCGCCAGAGATCTGTCTGTTGGTCAGAGTCAACTGACAAGGCTGAAAACTGAGGATGGCAGAATAGTCACGTCAAGATCTGAGCTGTTGGAAGAGGTTGAGAAGTTCTACGGTCAGCTGTACACGACAGCTCAATCACCTGTCAGTAGTCATGCTGCAGATCCCAGAGCAAGACTAACCCGACACTACACTGAAGATTTTCAGGACGTCAGTCTTTTCGAGATTAGAATGGCTCTCGGACAACTCAAAAACAACAAGGCACCTGGTGATGATGGTATTACAGCCGAGCTTCTGAAGGCGGGTGGTACACCGATCCTCAGGGCTCTTCAGAGGCTTTTTAACTCCGTCATTGCCAAAGGTCAAACGCCAAAAGCATGGCACAGAAGTGTGGTGGTACTTTTCTTTAAGAAGGGTGATAAAACCCTTCTGAAGAATTACAGGCCCATCTCACTGCTGAGTCATGTTTACAAGTTGTTTTCGAGAGTCATTACGAATCGTCTCGAGCAAAGGCTTGACGACTTCCAGCCACCCGAACAAGCCGGATTCCGGAAAGGCTTTAGCACCATAGACCACATACATACGCTGCGGCAAGTTATACAGAAGACTGAGGAGTATAACCAGCCACTTTGCTTAGCGTTTGTGGACTATGAGAAAGCCTTTGATTCGATCGAAACCTGGGCCGTGCTGAATTCTCTTCAAAGGTGCCAAATTGATTATCGGTATATCAGGGTGTTAAAGTGCTTGTACGAGAACGCCACCATGTCGATCCGACTCCAGGATCAGAACTCAAAACCTATCCAACTGCAGAGAGGTGTAAGACAGGGAGACGTGATATCTCCGAAACTGTTTACCGCTGCATTGGAAGATGTTTTCAAGCTTCTGGACTGGAACGGACTTGGCATCAATATTAACGGCGAGTACATCACTCATCTTCGATTTGCCGATGACATTGTAATTATGGCTGAGACCTTGGAAGACCTCGGCACTATGCTCGATGACCTCAGCAGGGTTTCCCAACAAGTGGGTCTAAAAATGAACATGGACAAGACGAAAATCATGTCGAACATCCATGTTGCACCCACTCAAGTCAAGGTTGGAAATTCTGCACTCGAAGTTGTAGACAACTATGTCTACCTAGGTCAGACCATCCAACTAGGTAGGTCCAACTTCGAGAAAGAGGTCAATCGTCGAATTCAACTCGGCTGGGCAGCGTTCGGGAAGCTACACGATATCTTCTCATCCCAAATACCGCAGTGTCTCAAGTCGAAAGTCTTCGACCAGTGTGTGTTGCCAGTGATGACTTATGGATCAGAGACGTGGTCGCTCACAATGGGCCTCATAAGAAGGCTCAAGGTCACTCAAAGGGCAATGGAGAGGGCTATGCTCGGAGTTTCTCTGCGAGATCGAATCAGAAATGATGAAATCCGCAGGCGAACCAAAGTAACCGACATAGCCCGAAGAATTGCTAAATTGAAGTGGCAGTGGGCGGGGCACATTGCTCGCAGAACCGACGGCCGCTGGGGCAGAAAGGTTCTCGAGTGGCGACCACGAACCGGAAGACGCAGCGTGGGCAGGCCCCCTACAAGGTGGACCGACGACTTAGAACGAGTCGCGGGAAGCCGTTGGATGCGGGCAGCGCAAGATCGGCCAACGTGGAAATCCTTGGGGGAGGCCTTTGTCCAGCAGTGGACGTCTTTCGGCTGGTGATGATGATGATGATGATGATATATATATATATATATATATATATATATATATATATATATATATATAACACAGTTATAAAGGTAAGTTATCACGCGAAGTATCTTATTAATAGATGTGACTACATAACGACTAACATATAAGGCCACATGCCTTTTTTTGTGTTCTAACTCCAAGTCTGGTCGGAAAAAAATCCATTTTTGATATGAATAAGGATAATATGATTTATAAATAACAACTAATTTAAATAATAATTTTGTAAATTATTAACTTCGCAGATCAATAAACTTGTAATTTTTGTTAAGAAATCATTATAGAGAAGGTTTATTACTCAACACAAGATTATATATATTCCAAAAGTAGGAAACTAAATTTTTTTGATTTTTAGGCACGATATCATTTATTTTTCAATCTGGTCTCTCGACTCAAACTGCTATATTAAGTTTAAAGCAAACTGTAAAACTATACTACTAAACTGTATAACTACTGTACGCACCGTAAAACACCTATTTATGCATGTTTTCTCGATCTGTCGAAAGCATTTGATTTGGTTGCCTATGATATCCTTTGGACAAAGCTGGAACAGACACAAATATCACCAGAGGTTACTAGAATTTTAAAACATTAGTATAGCAATCAAATTAACAATGTCAAATGGGATGGAGCGCTATCTCGATCATATAGTTTGGAATGTGGGGTAAGGCAAGGAGGGCTAAGCTCACCTACGCTCTTCAATATTTATGTTAACGAGCTCATTGATATACTCGGTAACCAGCATGTTGGTTGCCAAATTGATGAAGTTAACGTCAATAATATCAGTTATGCTGACGATATGGTTTTGCTTAGCGCATTAGTTTGTGGTCTAAAAAAAACTATTAGCAACTTGTGAAGGCTATGCCAAAACATATGGACGTATATATAATATAAAAAAAGCATGATAATGATATTTGAAAGTGGTAATAAATGTCCAAAAATAATACCTTCGGTAAAAATTAATAATATGAGCTTGACTCAGGTTTTCCAATTTAAATACCTTGGATATATACTAACCACCAGTCTCAAGGATGATAATGACATTGAAAGGGAGAGGAGAGCATTGTCAATAAAAGCTAACATGATTGTCAGAAGATTTGCGCGTGCTTCAAGGGCTGTAAAAAACATCATTCCGCGCTTACTGTACCTCTTATTTTACATGTAGTTTGTGGGCTAATTATACATTAAAATATAATACTCTTACATACAATGCTCTTCGTGTCCAGTACAATAACGCCTTTAGATTGCTGATGGAGTTGCTTCGCTTGTGTAGTGCTTCAGGGATGTTTGCTGAAGCGAATATAGACTATTTTACGCATTAATGCGAAAAAAGTGTGCATCTTTGGTTCACAGGGTGCGGGCCAGTTCAAACAAAATTCTAATCATGGTTGCTAACAGACTAGACTGTATATTTATAAACCGCTGTTGTAAAGTTGCAGCTAGACCAGTAAATTGTATAAGTAGTAGATAGTAGTGTTTATTTTTTGTAATTTTTTATATGAGTCTTGTTACTTGAATAAATAAATTATTATTATTATTTACATAACTGTAGAAAAAGAGTAACTGCTTAGTTTCATAGCGGGTTTTTGGAAACAACATTCCGACAAGTAGAGCTATTCTGTAAGAACAAACTCGAAACTCACCGCAGAAAACGGTCGTGAAATATTAGAAAGTAATATGCATTGAATAGTATATCACCATAAGTCAGTTGTCAACATTTCTAGGGCGAGTAATGAAGTGAGTTCTTACAGAATAGCACTGAAGGTAGCTTTTCGTTTATATATTCCTTTAAAATGACGATTCAAGACCTATTTAAATAAAGAATATTCAAGTGATATTTAAATAACTACTTGACGAATTTTTTGTCTGTAAGCATTAAGCGCTACTGAAATATTTACTTAGTAGAAATTAATTGCAAACGTAATTCACCGAAATAGTATTTCGGGGTGAAATATTATTGTATTTTGTTTCGGATAAGTAGCAACGGCTCTTAGGGCATTAATAACTCCTCTGTTTTACACTGAGTCGGAGTTGTGTGAATACAAACAACCTTAAACAATACTGCTTCAAAATTTAAGCCGATTTAGCTGCTGACTATTTACAAACATAATTAATTATTAAGTTTATTAACATAAAGTAGCAGCCTGTATCTTCCATCCATATCCCACTGCTGGAACTTTCCTCGTTTAGAGTTTATTCCACAACGCTGCCACGGTTGTGGCAAAATTTCAGTAGAATGCGTGCAGGTTTCCTCACGATGGTTTTCTTTAACGCCGAGCATGAAATTAATTATCTATACAAATTAAGCACATTAAAGATGCCTGGGTTTAAACTCACGATCTCCCATTAAGATTCACGCGTTCTAACCACTAAGTCTTCTCAGCTAGCAATAATAGCATCAAAATGTTAAACAAACCATGAAGAAACCATAAGTTTTTTTATTAACTAAAAATATTGGGTCTAGATTTTGTGATTTTCTTTTTTAAAACTAACATTATAATATGGTGAAATATGAGTCAAAATCCAAAATACACTGTAATGAAATGGACTTTTATGTGCGCTTTTGTTTTGATTTTATTAAATTTAGAGCTACGATAAGAAAATAAGAACTCAGTAGGTACCCTTTTCCTAAAAAAAAACGTATATTTATTAAATTAATATTTATCTTTCTATTTATCTAAACTGGCTAACAATAAAATCAACTTTTTATCTTATATTGTGTTGTATTAATTAATGTAAATACTCGTATTCATATTTTATTAAGTTGACTTTAAAATTTATTAATTGCCAAAAGCGAATAATATTGTAATCATATTATGATAAAATAAACAACCAAGAAATAAACTTTCTTAAAAAACAATCAATTCCAAATTTAAAAAATGATAGTTGTTTTATGTTTGAATTATTAACATCTTATGTCACTGTATATCATGATTGATAAATGTTTCGAAGTTTGAAACAATGCTTGCTCTTGCATATGAAAATTAATCAATTTTGATTATAAACCATTGATCACACTATTGTTGGAAGTATAAACTATTGCTATCAAATCGACATATTTATTATATGAAATACTTTTCATTTACAATGCATTAAAAATTGAAAAAATCTTCAAAATTGTTACGTAAACATTTACTATAATGAAGATGCGGAAATTCGTCGAGAGATAAAATGCTTTTAAAACGCGCTCAGATTTTTTTGTCAAATTGACGATTCATTTTTCATTTCAAAACGTTTAGTTGAAGTAATCTTATCGAAATTGATTTTTGAGTACATTTCCCTAAAGTGACGTAATTTCAATTTTGCTGAATGACATTAGTAACATTGTATGAACAATGGGTATTGAAAATATTCTCACGACAAGCTTTTATAACGCAACTCACAAAAGCTCGATCGAACAAGACATATTTGAACACAGAATTTGTAAAACTGAGACAAAAATCAAAACTTTATTTACACTGGCTCACTCTAAGTATTAGAAGTATTGCTGTTTGGCAGTAGAATATGGTAGCTACACAGCTAGCTACAGAAGATGGCACAACCTACAACCTGCCAAGAGAAAAAGTCAAAGTATTTTTTGTAAAAGATTAAAATATATTGGAGTTCAAAAGTTGGTAGGTAATTAAAAATGAAACTAGAACGCCCAAGTGAGTACTAGACTTACATAGAAAAGTTAATTAATGTGCTACGAAGTGTAAGTTAAATGTAGTTGGATAAAAAAGCGCTTAAGTGTATTTAAATTTTAATCATAAAATTTAATCACATAGCGTTGCAATGGAAGTCGTGTCATTTTATGAATTTTTTATCTTAGTTTTCACATATATAAACAAGGAATGCTTAATAAATAATTATTTTAAATATTTATTATACATATTTAGCTTTTCTAATGCATCATTTAAACTTTAAATGTGTTGTAAAATATTTCTTTGTTTTCAAAAACTGACTTGAAATAGTTGCCTATATTAGCTTGAAATAAAAACATAAATGTTTTAAACATTAAATTGTACTTTAACATTAAATTCATAGTTTTATCAATAAGTTCTTATTCCAATATGTCAATAATATTTAATTAAAAAAAAACATATATAACTAAATTTTTCAATCTAAATAATAATTAATAAAAATATCTTCGATAACTTTAATGTTTTCTTATGTTAAATATGCGTAACATTCTTTATAAATACGAAAATTGAGGAACAGATAATAAATTACAAATGAGATTCCTGTTTTATCTAGCAGAAAACATCTCAAAGACGTTGTTTCTAATAAAATTTTAATAGAACGGTTGTCGGTACATATGGGAAAGTATAAAATAGTACCTACAAGAAAATTCCATCGCGCAGCTTATTGACACATGTTATTTTCTTCGATGTTCTCATAAAATCTAGCAATCTTATCTCGTTCAATGGCTTTTGAATAATATATGCTGTGAATAGAGTCTCCCCAAATAGCTATGGAATTTATTTCTTATAACATGACAGAAATTTTACATAGATTATAACTGAAAGGAACAAGACTTCTAACTAACTTAAATAATAACATAGAATCAAATGTACATAATATATGCGTAGCCGGTGTCTATTATAACCGAAGACTTTTATAATAGATCACTCCATCTTCATTCCACAGAATCAAGTATAATATAACAAAACATAAAATAGGGATGATCATGGATAGTCAGAAAAAAACTATCCAGGCTAGTCAAGACATTCAGAATCTCACGAAGACCAAACCCATCCATAAGAAAGGCAACTGACACACATCACAGCGCAGCAAGGATGAGGGGTGCGACGTACATTGCAGTCAGTACTCGCCATGAGCGCAGATTTAGTGGGCTGTTCCACCAGTCGTAAGAAAGAACGCCCCAAGCGATAACTACAAATGGAACAGTTATTTTTAATCATTTTATCAGAAGTATTTTTTTTTACTTACATATTATTCAATGAAACGGAGGAACGTTTTACTTTACTAAAAATGTCTCTTAAATTCTCAATGAATATAAACTATTATTGTTTATATTGTGAATGGTATACATTAGCTCTCAAGGTTTGTGGCTCATTAGTGATGTAAGGAACGGTTAATATTCCTAACCGTGCCAATATCTATTGGCGGTAGAGACCACTTACCACGAGGTGGCCCATCTGGCAGGCCACCTACCAATTTTGTTATAAAAAAAGAACAAATTATTGTATAATCAATTTTTACGCTATAAATTCATTCTTAATTTATTAAAAACATAAATATAATAAAATAAGTTGTAACATAATGGTGGTAGGGCTTTGTGCAAGCTCGTCTGGGTAGGTACCACCCACTCATCAGATATTCTACCGCAAAACAGCAATACTTGATATTGTTGTGTTCCGGTTTGAAGGGTGAGTGAGCCAGTGTAATTACAGGCACAAGGGACATAAAATCTTAGTTCCCAAGGTTGGTGGCGCATTGGATATGTAAGCGATGGTTGACATTTCTTACAATGCCAATGTCTAAGAGCGTTGGTGACCACTTACCATCAGGTGGCCCATATGCTCGTCCGCCTTCCTATTCTATAAAAAAAAAAAAAAAACAATCGAAGTTCAATGAAAACTTGTATATAAACAATTCTAAGATTTCAATTGATAACTGGTAGTAAAACATGCAAGTACAATAAAATAACGTGAAACCAATTATAGAAAAAAACACACCAGACAAGACGCCTGTGGTGATTTGAAAAAAAAAAAAATTGAATCACGTCCATTCGCGATAATTTATTCATAGAAATAAATACAATATTGTAGAGATCTAAATATAAAAATTATGTTTTATTAATATAATCATGAAAAAATATATATATTCTTTATCAAAATGTACAATTATTAAGCTTACAAAGTTGGTCTATTCTGGTAAGTATAAAGAAAAGTTTATGTCAGAAGGTTTCTCTTTAATAGTTATTAAAGATAAAACTAGCGTTCAAAGAGCTAGTAAATTTATTTGTTATTTCGAGTTTATCACAACTAACGCGTGTAACCTACTCTATTCACTTAGATTTTAATTTGTTGTCGAACAGTGAAATCACCAATACAACAGTGATGACAGATTATACGAAGATACTATCACTATTTAAACTTAATATTTTTTAGCTATAATGGTTTTCAATGTGATAAGCCAACCTTTATAAACTTTTAATTTTGGAAAAATTAAATCAACAGCTCTTGAGGAGAAGACTTGAAGCTTATTCGACGACGCTTTTATATGAATATCGGTGGGTTCATACGAATATGTACCAGAATTATTAGTTTTCCGTACTATGTAAGCACGTTATGAATTATAAATATAAATTGATCACATGAAAATTCAATATGGCTTTGAACCTGCAGTCTGTATTCAAGTTTCACAGGTTCTAGACAATGGGCTCTCTCGGCTTTCCTATTATTAGCTGCGTAGAAATTCCTTAAAAATGTCGTTCCAAATTATAAATTCAAATAAAAATGTTTCGTTGTTGGCATTGATCGATCCCGGGTATCGTTATCTTGTAATTTTTCTACATTTTTATGAGCTCCGAGTTTGGGCATCCTTAAGCGGAAATCAAGAATTCAAGGCATGATATCTTCCTGAATCTCTGAACTTTATGTCAGTAATATGTTACTGACATGTTAAACTACTATAAAACGGTTGGATTTTTTATATATCGCGTTAATGCTTGTGATATCGATCGGTATTTGTTCTATCATTCTTACATCATGTTAGCGTCTTTTTATTTGAGAACATGAGGCGATAAACTAAATTTTTAAGTAATTCTTAAACTGTTATACTGTTCTTAAACAGCTGGCTCCGATTACAAAAATACATCATTCCTAGATCATAGTAACGATTTCCACAATAAAAACTTGCAGACACGATTGCATTTGACAATTAACAGAAATGTAAATTAAATACTATTTTATGTAATAATATATATCCATGTAGCATAATATTGTCTTCTCTTCTCTCAAGGAGAAGGTTTGGAGCTTATCCCATCATGCTGCTTCACTGCGGATAGGTAATTACATGTATGTATATTCAATCTATGCCGATTTCCTCACAATGTTTTTCTAGAGACGAAAGATTGATGCTTGCTAGGATTTGAACCTGAAATCTCCAGTTAAGATCAGATATAACGTCAATAATTTACTTCAAATAAAATGAATATACAAGTTTAGTATTTAAAGCGTAAATAAACTTCATTGTTAACTAAATAAAAATTGAAGTACATATTTTTAAATGTTCCCCTTGTCTTCTTGGTACATCACATACCGGACCTGCTTGGTAGGTTTGCTTGTAGAATGCAATTTTAAAGTTATTTTTATTCATTTTAATTTTAATTTTTAAAAGAAAAGCATTGCCCGTTTTTAAGGATTTGCGGAAATTTTATTAATTATACATTTATTATATTTACAAATAATTAATCAAAGTTTATCTTTATATTGATTTCGACAAATAAGATAATTAGTAGTATATGTTCATACTGTACAAAAATACGAACTGGTGAAAAAGAGCTATTCGAGTTTATATAAGGACTATATGGAGAAGATACATCGTTTATTTTTTCAGTGCTACACTGAATCGGTCAGTAAATGGTTATTTATCGATATGCAAAGGTTGCGAGGTGGCTCGTTAGCGCGATATATATTTTTTTTTCCGAATGCAGTTTGACACACGTGACGCAAAAGCCTTTTGAAGTTTTAACCTTATGCTACTGGAACAATAGTATTCGCTTTTACGTATAACTTTATTTTAGTATTGAATATTTCAATATCTATCATCTCTTATCGTTCATATGCTGTGCCATCGATTCATTTATGTAAACCATCACACCGAATAATATGATTTTGTATATCTGTTATTCAATAAAATAAAAACATTCAGTTGTATTTTCGTCCTTTATTTATTTTGTTGCTCTATATTTATATTATAAGGTTTCATTTACTATGAAACAAATAAACTAAATTTAATATTTTTATCACCAACAAGCTACTTTAGTTGTCGTTGTTGTAAATTAATTTGTTGCAAACAAACGAAGATGAGAAATAAATGTATCTAAAAAAAAGTGTACAGCGGACTTGTCCCAATATGAGATTTCTTTCAGCCAACCTTTAAGCGCAATAAAACAATACAATAAAACAAGTACATAATATAAAGTAACAAGCGTCATCATCACGTCCATGAAACTTTGCAACTTTTACGTTAAAAGGTGCTAATGATGGTAAATTGCGAATAACTTTAATAGTCATCAGGGCAAAGATAATTTTAAAATAAGGAAGTCATACTCACACTATAGTTATTAATTCAATTATATATTTTTTTCTGCTAAGTTGTCTTGAGACAAAACTTATTCTTCACGAGCAATGTGTGGTTGCCGTTGGCTAAATAGTATCTCGTTTACAACATGATTGCGAATTTGAAATCCCTCCTGGGCCACTCAGGCGCCTTTGATGGCAAGCGTAACGAGTATTAAATACACAATTTGCTACGTGTTGAAAGAAACTGACGCCGCAAGGCATTTCATGCCTCAGAATAAAGGTGAAATGGTAAACGTACGGATTGCAGAAACAAATATACTATACTAAAATACTGCTTTATAGAAAATGTACTTGTACTTTAGTGCTATTCTGTAAGATTCTAGTTGAAATGATCAAAACCGACTTGTCGTGATATTTTATCCTTACCCTCGTATCCTTAAAATGTAGGAATTATTATATAAAAACCACGTCGCATATAGCTTTTTGAAATTTGACGATCGTGTAACAATCATTTGTACAAAATATTAATATTGACAGATAAGAAAACATACTTCAAGCTTGTTATTTTTATCAAAGCGATAAAAATGTATTTCATTTTGATTTATGTTATAAATGTTTGTTGGCATTTTTATTATGTTTTATATTCTGAGTTCAATCGTATCGAGCCTTCTCTCACCCGCTTATTATCATTTTAACTGTTCGAAGTGGCAACACTGTTATTATATTCGAGTAAAGGCGCAATGATCAAGTCTGGCTTGATATATGATTATACGCTTGTGTTATTTGTATTATTCTCTACAATAAATGTATAACAAGCAACAATATTTTTGTATGTAATCATGTAAGCTGCCAGTAAGTTTCTTACCTGATATATCTTAATACTAGGCTAAGGCCTCTTAGTGAATAGGTTAGGAATTAAAAGAAACTGGAATAAAACACGCTGATATCATTTAATCCGACATAATATTTAAATGAATTATAAACATGAACAAATTAAGTGTAGCTCTGCATCTTCTGTACTTGTCTGGATAAGAACCGAAAATCCTCGATTAGGATGCAGGTTTTCTAACCACTGGACTATTTTGCCACGTTTACAATCATATTAATAAATAAAAAAAGGAAGACGTTATTGCGTCCGAATGACAATCACTATTCGTTTGATATATATTTAAATTAAATTTAACAAAAACAAACTGTACTTTTTCATTACAAAATTCATTTAACGTAAATTTTATAGTAGTAGATTTGTATTTATAAGACGAACTATATATTAAAGCTCGCGCGGAAGACCATTTTCGCATAGCAATAGCAAGCAGTAGTTCATTAAAAAGATATATACGGTCATTACTAAGACCTTTAGAGTATAACGTAACACCGGCCTTGATGTATTTTATTAAAGTAATTCGCTGAGTGAATAACTTCAAAACAAAGATGTTTAAAAAACAAGGTGATAAAGTTTTTGAATGACAAATCTATTTTTTTTTTTTTTTTATAGAATAGGAAGGTGGACGAGCATATGCCCATATGCACCTGATGGTAAGTCGTCACCAAACGCCCTTAGACATTGGCATTGTAAGAAATGTCAACCATCGCTTATAGCCAATGCGCCACCAACCTTGGGAACTAAGATTTTATGTCCCTTGTGCCTGTAATTACACTGGCTCACTCACCCTTCAAACCGGAACACAACAATATCAAGTATTGCTATTTTGCGGTAGAATATCTGATGAGTGGGTGGTACCTACCCAGACGAGCTTGCACAAAGCCCTACCACCAGTAAGTCACTATCAAAATGATAGTTCATTTTTTAATAGAAATGAAGGTAGAAAAATTAATCCAACTGATAGTAAGTGGTCGTTGTCGTCCACAGATATTTTTCATATTGAAAATGTTAATTATATTGGCAATACACCTCAAAACATGAATTAAGCTGATATTTTGTTCCTTGTTTCTATATTTAAATTAGTAGTACAAGGTATTGCTGTTTCAATTGATTAAAATTGATTACTATTAATATTCAATGATCACAAAACCTGAACAAATAATAAATTTTATTATTCTTTTTTAGTAGAGTACTTTGGTATTTTATTATTTCTGGTAATTTCATCAAATTTTTTTTTATAGTATAGGTATGCGGACGAGCATATGGGCCACCTGATGGTAAGTGGTAAGAAATGTTAACCAACGCTTATTTGGCCAATGCGCCACCCACCTATCCACCAGCCCTACCACCAGTAACATATTATTGCACTGACAAGCTTATCATAAAAAATCTCAGTATAAAAAAGTAACTAAGGGTCAAAGCTTAAAGTAACTAATATTAATTCTGGCAAAAAGCCACCAGACAGAGATCTCGGCACGAAGCCAGTTAATGTAAGGTAGACCTTTTGAAACATTTGCAAAACCGGCGCTTTACAAATATTAAAAAAAAGTACTATAAAACTAAATTTTATAAACTACATTATAGTTGTATAAAATACAATAAAATTTATCGTTTTAATAGTTTTATTCAACACAACGAGATATTTTACTTTAAAAATTCATAACACCATAAAGAAAACTGCAGTCAAAAACGTACAAGATAATCTTATTTGCATATAAAAGAGTTCAGCTGTGGTAATACTTTCGTAAAATATCTGAAACATTCTCTCCTTGCTCTAGACAAGCTTGTAATATCCGGAAAATTCTTTAACTAGGAAAGAATAACGTGTAAGAAAGCGGGTGGCCACTTGAGCTTTCATAGCGGGATTCTATGATGCGATATTTTAAAAGAGATTTTTTACAGATTTCAAGTAGAATAGGAAGGAGTTTTGAATTTAATTTTATTTATGATGAAAAAAAAATTTAATAACTTTATAATAAGTAAAGATTTCCATTAAATATTATATATAAAGGTAAATTCATAAAGATTCTTCAAAAATTGATACAAGACTATCGTGATTACATAAATCGCTATCACAAAACATCCACCAGTGATTGTACAAGGGACTGGCTAAACATCCTCGCCAGATATAGCCCTCGCTTCTAATAGCTTTAATACCACAAATTTCGTTTTCACCGCACTCTTGTATAGGAAGTGAACTTCTGAAATATGAAATTGATATTGAAAAATTCAAACATTATGTCTATAATTATAAGGCATAAAGGCTAAATTAAGCAAAATAAACAGTAAAACTAACTAACTTATAAACATTATTTAGCGAGTGATTTGTTAAATAATTATGCCTCTTCTTCTTTCGAATGTAAAATCAAGAATAACAGAAAGAGATAAATCAATGCTTATCTAAACAGTCACTAAGCAGCGTTTATAAGTAAGACGTTGGTAATAATTATTAATATTAAATAATATATACTCACATATGTCCTTCCAAGCAATTTGTTTTATAAATCAAGTCTGTAGTTAAAGTTGCATTTACTTCACATCTCAAGCAAGACATATCTTTAAATATAGAGCTTCTGAAACTTTTCGTTCGAGAGAGTTCTATAACATTTTCAATCCAATCTCTTTTCATTGAAAATATATGAGGCATTTCGGAAATTGAAATGTAGTTACAAAGATTACAGGAACAAACGTATGTAGTCAGATTGCGGTGTATGTTGAAACATCCACGATTTACTATTCCGAATGGCGTGTGTTGAGAGTAACACATATCTTCATTATTTTTACAAATAACGGAAGGTATCCTAAAAATATATTTTTTAGATTACAAACATTATCATTTTTTAAACATTTCAAAGTCAAAATAGCTTTCACATTGATAAATGCTAGCCTATAGAGCTGCAGATCCTAAAATAATTAGTTCAAAATCTAAAAAAATAATTCTGATTTTCCTGTCAAGAAATTTATGAAGTTTAAATGTATATACATGTGCCTTTGCGTCGATGGAAAGCACATGAACTCTCTCCTGTCAAGTCCGATTTTCATTCCATCGGAATATGAGAGTGAAGGTATAAATAGTGTACCTATGATTACGCATAGACTTGTGTACTATAGTATTATTTCTTACGCTATCGGATAGTCTCCATCGAGAAGGGTCGACATAACAGGAATCGATCAAGAGCGCAACATTAACGTTATCCAGTATAACATTATCCAATATCAATATCATTATACAGTATCGAACACCGCCACAGCTGCTACTGTTTTTCTAAATAATGCTACTCACAATTTATTTTTCGGTTCACTACATCCCATTGAAACAATATTATTACATGATATGCAGGAACGTTTTGAAAGATTAATTTCGTTTTCCGTGAAGGACATTTTTATTACTGTGGAATTAAATGGTTGTTTTTTTTTCATTTCATGCTTTGAATCTTGTATGTAAGTTTTGTGAAATGAATCGTACCCTTTTGCTAGTAAATTTTCTACCTTAGTATCATTTTTACTAACTTCAACAGTTATTACTTTAACGTTAGCCTTACTTGTATTACTTTCATCAACTGTCATCATTTCAGACATATTTTGCTTTGTTGGAATACTGACAGTTTCATCTAGTGCTGTGGTTGATTTGATGTCTGTTGTTGATATTTCAATAGTATTTTTACTTTCAGTATTAAGATCTGGCTCGAGAAGAATAATTGGTTCTTCGGCATCAGTGAATATCTGTTTTACGTTATTTACTAAGAATGTTACTAGGTTTTGACTTGATTCATCGTTCTCTATTTTTGGTGGTTTTTCAAGACGAATTTCTTCCGTTTGTCTTCTAAAATCTTGTAGTGACATATTCTTTATAGACGTTTTTACAACGTTACACCGAATATTACATATTAAAACAAATGTAATGAATTTTGTAATAGTCATCTTCACTGTTATACATGTCAATGTCATAACAATAAATGCAAAAAAAAAATTGACACACTGCAAGAAGTTTTGTTTTTTAACGTTTAATATTTACTAAAACTGAATAGCTTAAAAGAAATGTTCTAAAATTTCTGAATCTGTTTGAAGCCATAGATAGTACTAAAAATTTTTTTTTTGGAATTTTTTTTTGCTAATTTCTTTATGTTCAGTAGTTTAGGATTTATAAATGACTTTGAATTGCACAATGTTGTATTGCAAAATTTATAATAAGGGTTGTAAGAAGGTTTATCAATACATCCTCTGGTCACAAAAGCTGGATTGGGTTCAATATTTATGAAACAAACTTGATCATGTCCGCAAGCCATATAATTCGCGCTGAAAATAAAACATAGCAATTGTATTACTATTTTCCATACATATTATTTAAATTATAATTGTTATCATGTAACTTACTATTTACCAAATCTGCAAATTTTGTCAGAGGCTGAATTAGTTCCTTTAGTTTCACAAACTTTACAAATAAGATCCATACCAATAAGGGAAGCCTTCAGACGTTTATTATCAAACTCCCAATTTCTCAATTTATCATACTCGTAATATGAAAAGTCATTAGAAGGCTTATCATTACATAAATGACAATTACAAGTGAAAGTCCTGTTCAACCTATTTTTCGATACGCAACCCCTTTTTATATATTGTGGATGTAATTCTATATAACACTCTTGTGAAAAATTACAGGTTTGTGTATAAGGACTGCAAAAATAAAAATAAAACAAACATTAATATAATTATTTAAGAATAAATTATAATAAATCACTACGGTTTTTGTTGTTACAAATAATTTTGTAAAGTTGAGTTAAGCTGAATAATAATTGACTTACAACATAGAAGTTTGATAAGCTCATAATAATAGACAAATATAATTAAAGTAATTTTTAAAATGTGAAAACTTTACTGTTCATTGAAGAATCTCGTGTTTATAAATACTGTCAAAGAATGAAATAAAGAATATTTATAACTCAATGAGTTATAAATACTGTCTTTTTTTAAAATAAAATAAAATTAGTAACTCACGAAATTCCCAGATAGCAATCATTGTGTACTTTGGATAAACCGTCACCAAAACAAGAAATACATTCTAAGCTAGTAATTTTAGTCGATAAGTTTCTTATTTTTCTTTGAAACATTTTACGGCTCGTTGTTTCAAATTCACTTGTACCATTTATAAGTATTTTTTCTTGAAATTTAAAATTTTGTGGGTTAAAGTTGGTAAATTTACGAATAGAATTTTTTTCTTCAGGCGTAATCATTGGTCTCATCATGGTCTCGGGGATTACAACAGAATTATTTTCAAGATGTAGGTTTGATTCAATTTTCCTTTGTTTGTCATCGTAAGCATAAGCTACCCTGTCTCTGAAGACAAATTTCGTTAATAAAAAGAGATTGAAAAGATATGCCACGTTTAGATTCATCACAATATTTAGGTTATGTTGTCATTCTTTACTTTTTTTCGACGTTTACCACAGACTTAATTGTCATAAATTATTGCATTAATTATTTTAGCAAAAATAATTTTATTTCATTTGATTTATGGCAAATTCTTAAAACCTAAAACTTTCAAAACAACACTCTTCACCTTTACTAAAGCGATTTGAGCATTAATTGAATAAATGTTTTTTTTTTTTTCTAAAATAATTTCGACACAATCTTATAGTGAGACTGCTGTTTAACAAAAAAAAGTAACTAAGTGAATTAACACTAGCTCTACTTCTACTACGATGAATTCATTTTAGTACTTATTTCGTCCAATTTATGATAAACCATTATACAAGCATTGTGAGTTAATGTAATTTTTTCTTTCTTTTAATAACGTTTTGTAGCTCACGTTTTTGCCCTTAATGCTTTTATAAGAAACTTTTTCCATCATATGTTATTTTCTTTATGTTATCCATCAAAACTTAACAACTTTGTGATATTTTTACATCGCAGTCCTTTACTTTGAATTCATGAGACATTAAGTTAAAACATTTGTTGGTTTTAACACAAGAGGTTTTATTTTCTCTTGTCTTACCTATAGCATGTATGCTCTCCGGTAGTGTAGGGTGTCGTGAACACTCTTGTTTCCCGAATTCGTAAAAAAGCTATTAACAGCCTGCTGTTCCCCCTGGGGCAGTGGATGATTATGTGAAAACGATCACGCAGTATCTCCTACCCGTTGTGAGAACTGAAGCTGGAGAGGTTTTAGTGGGCAAGAATCGAATATAACGGTACCCCCCCCCCCCCAAATCTTTTAGTGGGCAAGAATCGAATATAACGGTAACCCCCCCCCCCCAAACCCTTTACCTTTCGAAGATTTCTCCTGCGAAAAAAGATAGTGACGAGACAAAAACCCTAAAGTATTTGTTTGAATGTCCTTCATAAAATTATCTAAATAACCGTATATTATTATAGAGTTATTGTCGTTCTCGAGTTCATGATAAATATAATTCATACTTACAATTTCTAGACTCCGTCCCGCAATTAAATTGTAACTAATTTCTTAAGTCGAGTTATATTTTGTTCTTAAACAATTTATTGTTCCACAAGAGTACAGACGGCGAGAACTTCGTAAGTAATAACTTTGAATATACATCTATGTATTCGTTACTTTTATAATATTTATCATTGTACAGCCGCGAAAAGTTAAGAGTTTTGTTCGTTACTGTTTTAACTTTGACCATTATAATATGAGAAATAGAAAAGTTCAAAGAATAATATGATAATGAAGTATTATGAATTATGTTTTCCTTAAATAATTAATTGTTATTCTATTACTAATATTTGTATAGTATAGAAACACTCAAAGCTATATAACCAGTTAATAGAATATTGCCGCAAATATTATATCACAGTAATTCACTAGAATATATTTGTGTGATAACAGTAAATATAATTATCGCGCGAATACTGGTATATAATAATTTACTGGCAGATATTCTACCTGCAAAACAGCAGTACTTGATATTGTTGTATTCCCGTTTAAAGGGTGAGTGAGCCAGTGTAATTACAGGCACAAGGGACATAAAGTCTTAGTTCCCAAGGTTGGTGGCGCATTGGTGATGTAAGCGATGGTTGACATTTCTTAAAATTCCAATGTCTAAGGGCGTTGGTGATCACTTACCATCAGGTGGCCTATATGCTCGTCCGCCTTCCTATTCTATAAAAAAAAAACAATATTAATAGAAATTTATCAAAATATATTTGTAGTATAACAATTTTGCGAATTTGAACTTCCATAGTACCAAATGATTGTGTTTCGTTAAATTGATTTACAATATTTAATTCAAGATGACAGTTAGTTTAACATTGGCTTGATGATTGAATCGAACAGATTTCTTTACTAGATTAAATATATGCAAGCAAAGTTAAATAAAAAATATAAAACCTTTTTATATATTTGTATCGATTTGTGAAAAGTTCCGAAGCCTTAGTAAAATATTCGAGCTAAAAAATATTAAGAATGAAAATAATAAATAAATCCATCCCCATTCCATAGTCTGTAAACATTTTCCTCTTTGTATGACGTATATTGCCTGTGATTTAATTAAATTACCGAATCCTCGTACAATACACTGCAGTTTATGGTTTCACAAAAAATTTCTTTTTTTTTTTGACAATGCTCGAAACCCTTCAATCCAGTAATATGAATATTTAAAACTTGATTATTACGTGCATACAGACATTTTCATATCATATTTTTTATTATTAGCAAAAATGAGTAAATAATTCTGAAATTACATTAATGTAATTTATGATAAATTAAACAAAGACATTAATATTATTACAACAACTTACGAATATAATAAATATTTAAGCAATACTGACCATGCAATTTCACCATTATATGGTCATTGGTCACATCACCAATACAATCTCCTTTTGTTTTATTTTTTAACTTGCTTCTAATATAAAATTTAAATTTTCATAATGAAGTAAAAATAAAAAAAATATAATACTTATACACCATATTTTTAAGGACGTGTAAACGAAAGATTTTACTTGAGAAAAAATACATTTCGTCTAGACTAAAGCTAATAAAGAAGATCGCTTCATTTGCATTCAGCAGAATCAAGTGCTGTCAAAATGTCGCTTTTTAGTAAATTTTTCACAAAAATTTAAATTATGTTTTTTTTGTAAATAAGAGTTCATTGACATTCTTTCATAAAAGTATCAAGTAAAATAATAATTTGGAATAATGTTATTAAAAATATTTAAAGTTAACAAGATTTTGGCAGTTGATGTATTTTTAAATTAACAAATACATTTGTATTTTAAATTACGGTATTTAAAAAATATTTAAATTTTTAGGTGTCCGTTTCATTATTGATGTATTTTATTGTTATTATTACGTTACATAATTAGTTATTGTTAAAGCGAATGGCTGCTCGCTCTGATTGGATTGTTTAGTTTACAAATTTTTAATTTGTTCTGTTTCTTTTATTATTAATCGGTTTGAGTTATAAAACATTCATTACGATAATAAAAATTGTAAATTAATTAAAAAAATAATGTTTTATATTCTTGTAAAAACTGACTAAATTTTATTCGTCGTAATTTAAATTAATAAATACTACACGACACCTGCCCGCATTTCCAATTATTGCGACGTATAAATACGATCTTAGTAAAACAAATAAGCATTTCTTAAGTATCACTTAACGAGGTGTACCTATGTTATGTGTTTTCGACTAATTAAACCACGTTTGTCGATAATTACAAGGAAGCTATTAGTTTATCATTGTCCAATTATAACAGTAGGCACTTCAATACGCAATTAATTTGATGAGGCCTGTAATACGCTTGGTTGAATAGTTCGCAGATGGAAATTCTGCTATAACTATTATTATTAACATATATTATCTCAATATATTATAATTACGGGATTTATATGATAGCATAGTAAAGCCTATAAGTGTTCCACTGCTGGGAAAACGCCTCTTCTCTTGAGGACAAAACTTAATCCACCACGCTGTTCCAATGAGGTTGATATGTGTATTTTTTTAAATATTTACCGGGAAGGCAAATGACTCTACTTCACCTGATTGTAAGTGGTAGTAGAGTCCAAACACAACGATGGCCAGTATAGTCTGGAAGAAAGTTCTGCACTAGCCGCCCCCGCCTTGCTGGCAAGCTTACGTGTTGAATTGAGGACATGAATATTCTTGTCAAGCATAAGTCGAATTTAAAGATTCATGGCTTAGAATAGATACCTTTTAAAGATAAAAACTGTTTTCTATCTTCAAAGTGCTAACACAATTATTAAAGCATAAATTTTTATAAATACATTATTCTTTAGTAAATAATTTATATGATTATATTATATTGTTTTTTACGTCAGATATTATCAAAATTTTTTCATTAATATTATTTATAAAATTATGAGAAGCTGTATTACTTGTCTTAATATAACTTAATATTCATATTTCTTCATATTTTTTCTTAGTTTTGTATACAATTTCGAACCTAATATCTGTTTTTATGATATAAATATTAGACCAAGTTAAAGCACTTCGTGTGAGTCATGTCAGGTAATTTCCAAGTCGATGGTCAGTGAATCCCGTTGGAATGGAGATTGCCACTGTAGGCACCGATAGGGTTACTCTTTAAGAATTCTCTCTAATATTGCATAGACCTATAACATTATAGAACCGGAAAAAAACCCCTTTACTAATTGTCTTGATACATTAAAAGATGGATTATAATTCAAGTAACTTTATATTTAACATTCTTGAGTACAATGATATTATTCTCATAGATTCCTTATATAAAAATATTGGTCACTTTTAAATTAACTGTAATCTTACATAAATAATAACTAATCCTACAAAATTTGCTTTACGATGAAATAATCTTATGAAAAACGGAAGTGAAACCAGGATAGACAATAATAATAAATAGTTATTATTAATTATCTAAAAATCACACAAAATGGTTAATGTAAATCATAATTAATTTAAATTCTATGGTTTTGGAATGATATTTATTTTAAAAGAAATAACTCGATTTCATAATACAATTATTATATTAATTACCTATACAGTTCTTATATATTAATATAAATTACAATCATAAAATGTTTATCATGGGATTATATATGACATAGCACAGCATTCTGTCTGAGTGTTTGTAGATCTGCGTTTATTTTTTACGCCGTGCCGTGTAACACAATAGCTCATGGTCAGCCTCCACAGCCCATTGCATCTTAAGCCGCTCCACTTGATTCCCATGATTTAAACATACTCAACCATCGTATGAACATTGCTCTGCAAATGATATAATTTAATTAGTTTCACTAATATTTTAATATAGCAAAAAATAAAGCTTGTTTATGTTAGAATAAACTAGAAATATCTCATTTTTTAGTTTTTTGAAATGGGATATATCCACTCATCCGATATTATATCCAACTTCAACGATGGTTGTCTCCGATAAAGTAAAGCTGCAGGTTTCTTTTAACATATGAATCCATACTATCCTTACCGTTCTCAGCTCGTAACTCGGTGAAGGAGAGACGGAGAGAATAAGTGAGAATAAATGTCAGGGGCATATAGAAACAATAAATTCCTTACCATATACTGCCGGTGGAAGTATAAATATGAGTCTCTTTGTTATAGTATAGGCTTGAAAGATTTGATAGAAGGAATATTTACTTATTTTTAAAATTATTACCATATTATATTAAACGGCTCACGAAACGAGCATGTTAAAATAATTTCATTCTCTAACGCGGGCTTAATTTGAAACTACACAATCGGTGGTTAATTTCGCATCAGGCAGGTGATAACAAAATATATCCAGTGGTATAATCAGCAAGAATTCGAGTTTAAAGCGAGCCAATCTCACGCAATCAAATGCTGCGCTTCACTAATTGTCTTTCTGATTGTACCTCTACAATTAACCGCATCAGGCAACGCCACCAACCGAACGGAATTGCCAATCAGTTGATGATTGTACGTTGTATTGTTGTGCTACTGATAAGTGATTGCATTTTATACTAATGGCTTATATTAAAAGCTTTAGAGAATCTTATCAGTTTAAGCGTTATTTCAATATTTATCGCTTTCAGTGTTATTGAAAATCGAGATTTGGAGAGACTGGTGGTAGGGCTTTGTACTGGTGGTAGGGCTTTGTACTGGTGGTAGGGCTTTACTGGTGGTAGGACTTTGTGCAAGCTCGTCTGGGTAGGTACCACCCACTCATCAGATATTCTACCGCAAAACAGCAATACTTGATATTGTTGTGTTCCGGTTTGAAGGGTGAGTGAGCCAGTGTAATTACAGGCACAAGGGACATAAAATCTTAGTTCCCAAGGTTGGTGGCGCATTGGCTATAAGCGATGGTTGACATTTCTTACAATGCCAATGTCTAAGGGCGTTTGGTGACCACTTACCATCAGGTGGCCCATATGCCCGTCCTCCTTCCTATTCTATAAAAAAAAAAAAGAGATGTCACAGTGGATAGAATAGAAGGAATTTAATCAATGATAGCAGGTTCACGTCTGAGCGAGGACTACTGAGCTTTCACGTGTTTGGTTTTTGTAAATTTTCGTTTCAGCTGTAAAGGATAACATTGTGAGGAGAGTTGTTTTGATATAATCCTTCATATTTATTCAAAATAATAACAGAGTGTAGTGTGTCAGACTCAATTAAATAGGAGTTCCGTACTATTAAGATTCATAGCAATTTATAAAAATGTACTAATCTACTATATACTGAAGTAGAGCTTATACTATGTTTTTTTTAATTCTTTGGTATCGGAGATAAAGCAACTTTTTCATATATTTTTATATATTCTTATATCTAATAAACTCCATAAAATGTAAAAGAATAATTATTTATAATAATTAATAATTTTATAATATGCCACACAAAATAAACCCTTGAAATCAAAATTCATTTATATACCCACTACGCGCTTAATGTATATGCATGTGTGTGTGTGTGAAATTTGTATCAATTCGTCCTCTAAATTTGTACAAAACTAAAAAAGGCAGAGACAGTCGGTAACATGAGAGAGTGATTATATAAGAATCTTTCAGCGGATGTACGGAATCTAAAAAAAAAAAAATATTTTATTAACGGTAAAATAAAAAGTAAACGTCTAAGTGACGTCTGTTAAGAGTTCGATTGACGCTCCTATGCGAGCAATCTGTTTAAGCGACTTTTATTTGAGTTCGACGCATTTCGGATTAATTAATGAATGAAAAGGGTCAGAGTTACTCATTTCGTGTAGATTGGATTCCTATGTAATCAATCGCTGGCTTTCCGATGGTTTGTTAGCGCCGCCATTGTGGGTGTTGACTTCGTTTGCCGAAAATTTTTAGGTTCACAAAATTCAATTCGAAATCCATTTTCACACTTCCAGATCGCTATTTCAAATTAGGCACTTGATATTAATGTGGCATGGACAGTGTCGTTTTGTGTCACTGTTTTCAAATAATGTGTATTTATATAACAGAAGAGTTTTAAACTGAAATTATATATACAATAGTAAAGCTTCCTAAAATGAATTATAAATAATACAACAATATAGACCATATATAAAAAATATATCTCCTGACTCGGTAACTATGATCGCACAGCTTAAACTTTCGGTGCAAAACATGAAATTTCGAAATGATCTTTGTCTTGTAACGTACTAAGATGTACGAACATATATTGCACAAGTTCTATTTTAATGAGTCACTGCACTCCTTCCATACTTAACTTCATCGTCTTACTTAAAGCATCCCTTATTTGTATACAAAACAAACAAATATTGTCAAATAACAGCTGGTGGGTGTAATAAGCTAGGGCTCCATTTGAGTGGAGGTTTTGAAACTTATTTCACCATGTACATTAATACTTAAAGGTGCATTCAAGACACATAGCAGATTCTTAACCGACACAGAGGTTTCCTTACAATATTTTCCTTCAGAATCGAGGAAGCATAGACAAAAACACAAATTGGGCACATGAAAATCAGTGCTGCTTACCCAGTTTCGAACCCACAATATTCACTCAAGATTCACGTCTAACCACTGTGCCTCAGCTCTAGAATTTATCTGCCAAGCTTTAAAGGTATAATACTCTGTATACTGATAACGGACATTTTCAATTTTTCTTCAGCCATGATGTTATGTAGACGTGAAATTGCTTTTCTCCGTCTTTTCATTTACCTGAATGTTATCTACACTTTATAAACGCTTTGTATTCCCACCGGTCCAGTGCACTCTGAGAGCATACGCTAGCTTTAAATGCACAATGTTAAAGTGAATTCTAAGAACAAAATGTTGAAGACAGACTTAACAAATATCTACACTATTAAAGGAATTGAGTTTTTTATTAATAAATTTTATTATTGACAGATTTTGTTTGGACGGTTCCATTTTTAAATAATTTCTAAATCATCTGTACTATCGTTCAAAATTATTGAAAGATTTGTATGTATATGATAAGCAAGTATACAATCAAATATAAAAAATTAACAAAATTTCAAATTTAATTTATTGTTAACATTACAAAAAAAAATTGTTAATATTTTCCTTCTTTATATAATATCTTTTATCATTTATAAATTTAAGTAATATTGTATCTTTTGAAATCATAATACATAATACTATATACTGTATGATATTGCCATGTAAAGTGTGTCGCGAATGGTCTAAGGTTTCACATAAGCAAAGCAAAAAAACTGTATATTGATCAAAGCCGGTAATCAAAACCATTGCACATCAGGTATTCATGTGAATGAAGCGGCTAAGTGCCTTCTTATAAGACTTCATAATTCTATAGGAGCTCGCTTGAGATTCAAGAACTGATCAGGCTTCAAACCAGCCTGTGTTAAAAGTTATTGCAGCATTATACGGCAATTAGACTATTATTATAAAGGCAAAAGTAGCTCAGTTTACATATTTGTTAACTGGATAACTGCTCCATTGGTCTAGTGGCTAGATATAATGCCGCAGATGCCGAGGTTTTGGGTCCAAAGCCCCGGACGGGCCTTTTATTAAATTTATTTATTGGATTTTTTCATCGAAAAATTCTTTGAAAATTTGATCGGTATTCCAAGAACGGGTTGATATTCCAATAATTATATTCTTAAATAAAAACATTTTTGTCTCCGTCTGCCTTCCTGACTATAAACAGATTAAATACAATTGCGAATATCAATTTAACAGACCGTAACTCTTTGTATTTTTCTAACAACATTACAGCCGAAAGATATGAAAAATATGAAAGATATGATACATATGAAAGTCGAGATGGCCCAGTGGTAAGAACGCGTGAATCTTAACCGATGAACGTGGGTTCAAACCCGGGCAAGCACCTCTGAATTTTCATGTGCTTAATTACTGTTTATAATTCATCTCGTGCTTGACGGTGAAGGAAAACATCGTGAGGAAACCTGCATGTGTCTAATTTCATTGAAATTCTGCCACATGTGTATTCTACCAACCCGCATTGGAGCAGCGTGGTGGAATAAGCTCCAAACCTTCTTCTCAAAAAGGGAGAGGAGGCCTTAGCTCAGCAGTGGGACATTTACAGGCTGTTACTTTACTTATTTCTATTACAGCCTATTATATCACATGCAGACGAGATTATCGTAAAAATTAACAGCTTACCTCTGTATAAGCAGATTCACTTGTAGTCGGGGATTTTGCATTTAACGAGCATAATAACGCATAAACAGAACCTAGTGTGAAAATGTAATGGTATACTTAGCTTCGTAATGTTTAGTGATTATAGTTTATTTTGATATAGCGGTAATCGTTTTTGAAATTTAAGTAAGGAATATTATCAACATGGAACGTGACATTTTACGAGTTGTTGGAGCATATGCTTCCGTCTGAGTAGGTATGTCTCACTCATCACAAATTCTACCGCCAAGCAGCAATACCTACTGTTGTTGTGTGCCGGTTTGAAGGGCGAGTGAGTGTAATTAAAGGCACAAGAGACATAACATACATAAGTTCCAAGGACGGTGGCGCATTGTCAATATTTTTCAACGGTGGTTAACACTTACCACTTAATATCCACTCGTTATGGTAAGCTGTGTATGACACACACATATAATCATTTTTTTTTAAACTATTGTTATTTGTTGGCAAAACATAATTTAATGATAAAGTATAAATATTTTACATTTTTAAAATATTCGATCTTTGATTCATTTAAGAAGTTCTTTGGATAAATACTGATTATCTTTCCTTTTTGTTTACCTAACGATCGCTGGGTTCAATTTTATTTATATATTATATAAATCACAAATATATTTTTGGAAATCATTAATAATTATGAATCTAATGACAAACTATTATTATGTCCAGTTAAGCATAAAACAAACAAAACATAACTGTTACGGTTAAAATAAAACTTAAATTCTAGTAAATTTAAAGCGAACCTTCCATAAATGCTAACATTAAAATTAAAATAGCTCTCAAAATGCAAGGCAAATGAAGTTTCGTGTAACAGTGCTTAGTGCAGCGGCAAGCGCATAATCTCTCACATCTAAGTTGAGTCGTTATATGGCAAGAGGACACGCAGTGCGGTAACGGAAGGGCACAAACCGCCTTGTGTTTTAAGTAAGTCTTAAATGTATAGTGTAATTTGTAAGCTAATTTTTCTATGGTTTTTATCTTTCGTTCTATATTTTACTAACTACCCATCCTGACTTTATTTGGGTGTAACATATATATATATTTTGTTATCAAATATCCTATGACCCAACCGCTATATAACCTACGGGGTTAAGCTGTCCAGGGACCAAAAAAAATCAAATCAAAAATCATAATCGCTCCAGCTATTTAAGAGTTCAGTGAAATACCCAAGTACAGAATAATTATCTTTTTATCTGTTATCCATTATTTAATCAAATGCTAAAAAATCTATATTGCGTAAAGTTTTTGTTTGAGTGGTAGCTCATTGTAATTATAATAATGTCAATGTCAATGTGTATTGTCTCATCAATAAAATCGATATTCTTAAGCCAAATTAATTGCATTCTAAATTTGCTTATACAAATTACAAATCAAGATTAAGACTGCTAAGTCTTACAACTTGACGTCATCAAAGTAAATCTATCGGATGCAGAAGGATTTGGGTACACAAGTTGTGAATACATGAAGCGTTATAATATCCTTTGCTGATTTCCCGTTTGTTTGTGATGTAGCTGACGTGACGGTTGCGATTAACAGATTTAGGATATAATTTTGACTGAGAAATTAATTAATATCCTTTATTCATTCAATGTATAATAATTGCTTCATATTAATTATAAGCTGTGCATTCGTGGCTTATCATGATGATGATGACGAAATCGGTCAGGAGTGATTTCGGCCACGGCGGCTAATCTCAAGCAAACTGCGCAGGACATATTACAGTGCACTCTCTATTTCCTCACTCTCATAATCTGACGGCAATTATATACGGCTGGAAAGAGTTCCAGCGCAGGACCAGGCTTTACTTGCTTTCCGACGCATGGGAGTGTACACACTTCAATTTTCCAAACTCCAAGCTGTTACGGAGATTTTTTCGACCCACTAACTTTTTACGGTTTAAGAATTTATTTCTCAAAAAAAGAATAAAATTCACTTTAAATATTTGAGAAACAAGATTAAAATACTTAAATATTATATATACAACACACGGGTGGTACACAAAAATAAAGAACAACAAAATTAAACTCTT
Organism: Nymphalis io; assembly: GCF_905147045.1. Taxonomy (NCBI): domain Eukaryota; kingdom Metazoa; phylum Arthropoda; class Insecta; order Lepidoptera; family Nymphalidae; genus Nymphalis; species Nymphalis io. The sequence continues at coordinate 11,047,320 of NC_065899.1, forward strand.
CACTTAAAATAATGTGGGTATGACAAAACCAAGATGCAATATTACGTATCGTTTGTGATATAGCAATTAGATTTAGAACTTTTTATTGACCCCACCTGGAGTTTGAGCCCAAGACATCGAGATCTACGGCGTTATATCTAGCCACTAGACCAACGTTTTATTTTTTCAATTAATTTATTATTTTATTTATTCCGTGTTATATTAATTTGTTTATTCCGTGTTATTATATTTCCTTCTAGCATAATATCGTTAAAATGTGAGTACGTAAGTAAAACATTATCAGACGTTCTAGTAGCTTGTCTAACACGGCCTATTAGTTACGCCAGTATGTTGCACCTCATGAATCCTGTCACCTGTAAGTTATAAATCGACTATAAACATGGGTTTCCTATTATCCTGTCCGTCAATCAAAGGTAGCCAGTAAATGCTCAGGGCGAGCCAGGTTTTCATCGGCCTTTTAACACGGATGCTCCGAGTTAAAACTGGAATTATTTTCTTACGATCCACGTTATGTTGATATACGATATATAATTTTATATATTTTTAAATTAAAGTTTTAAAATACTTAAAATATATATTTATATTATTATGTCATGTATTTATTGATTTCAATCATAATTCAAATCAACCTTTTTCTTAAGAGAACGATTCAATTACATTTACCAAAAAATAATTCATGATTTAATTTGTGTAGACATTGGTATTTTTATACTCGTTACATCGCTCACGTACGTATAATTCCACAATGAACCATACAAATTATCGCTTGTGCTTACTTTTGCCGCTGTTTATATTAAAGTATCTAATTTTATAATCTATACAATCGATATTGCATTCTATTTATCATAATATAAGGTCTTAATTGTGTTGTAGGATGTTTGATGTAAGGCTGTTTTAATTTTATATTAAGGTCAGTGGTCGGCGAATAACTTGCTAAGACATGATCATGACTGGTGGGCTTATACTCCACACCTCGTTATGTGTTAACAGCCACATTCGCTCACGACGCGATGTTTATCCGGCAAACTTCAAAACGCCAGCCAGTTATGTCGAAATGTATAATGAGACCTACGTGATAGAGTACCCTTTGATTTTGGTGTTATAACCCTGGGAAATACGTGGATGTACATCAAAGTACAAATCACTAGATATAAAGCATGCTTGTAAAACGCCGAGATATTATTAAAATGTCAAAATAAATAAACGAACGAAATAAAAATAAACTTTAATATTCTCATAACGACACGTGTAAGATATATATGAACCTTGGTTTTAAAACCTCATTTAAAATTAGGTTACTTTGATGATATTCTGTTGTGTGGCGTTTCCTTCGAAAACACGTAATATATGTCTTAGAAAATTTATTAAGTTCACCAAACAGGCGCTCGTTAAATTTTCATGACGATTGACGTATAAACATTGAACTATAAAAGATAATTAATTGAAATGTCAAACCTATTCATTACTGGTTGATAAATATGAGAATACAGATTGGATTGGTAGATAAAGTCGTATTTTATGGATAATTGACCAATTGGAAGTACAGGCTTAAAATACGTCGTTCGTTTTAAATGACAACAATTAATTGTATTCAAAACATTTGTATTTTTTTTAAAGTTTACACAAATTTTTAAGCAATTTCGATGTTGAATATTTTGTATACCTAATTAATGTATGTAACATTTTATATTTTAATCTTTTTGATCTAGTATTAGTAGCGAGCTCCACCTTTCGCAAAATAAACATACGTTTTGCTATTTTGTAATTCAAGTATCTATAAAAACAAGCACTCAAAAGTGAAAATAACACAATTATTTTTTTTTATTTAAGCGTGTCATATGTACTCAGAAACTCCCCGAAGCCTTAGTGCTAAGCCCAATAGAATTTATGTCCTAATAATAATAATATTGTGACCTTTTCTTAAAATAGTCTAAACATTACATTTTCCTTTTTTGAGCTCCATTAGTTACTTCCGTCCTTCTCAGGTCAGGCTATTTATTTTTAAAACTGTTGGTGGATTTTCACTTTCTCTAACAATAAGTAAGTGTAATGCATTTAAATTAAATAAAAGTTTTTTTTTATTTATCTCGTGATTGGCGGTGAAGGAAGACATCGTGACGAAATCTTCACGAGTCGAAGCAATTGTTATACATGTGCATGGAATTTGCTTTAAGCCTAATTAAAGGGGATATGAACATTCTCAGTGCGTTATTTGCGGGTTAATTTTATTACTTAAGGGTTTTTACAGTTTTTTTTATTCGATTTTAACTCAAACAAAATAGTTTTCAAAACTAACTTTTTCATCCATGTTTCAGATTGACATTTGATCGACATGTTCACAAAACATCGTTTCTCGCCAGCTTTTAACCTCATTTACATCCGACGTAGAAAGTTACAATACAATACTGTCGACATTGATTCGTTGTTGTTAAACTCTGGCAGATATTCCTTTTAATTCCGGTGTTTCAAAGCGACCGTTGTTTTGATTAAATTGTCATGTTTATTAATGTTCTAAGAAAGTTGTTATATATTCGGAACTTTATTCATTTACGGATAACGTCACTAAAAAAAATTGAAAATGGAATTGTATTTTGTTAAATCAGTTTGGTGTATCGTAAATATATTATCAGTTAAATTACTGTCAAATATTAATGCTCTATACATCTGTGTTCTGGTTTGAAGATTCTGTGAGTCAGTTTTATTACAAGCATTAAGGTTATAAAATTTTAGTTCCCATAGTTGACGGCACATTGACGCTGTATAGATCGCCTTATATGTCTTACAGTACCGCTGACTATGAACTTAAGTGATCACTAACCATCGGGTTTACTGTATCACCTGAGTAATAATAATAATGTCCTCCAGACCGATTTCGGCCACGGCGGCGAATCTCAAGAGAGATTAGCCAACTACGCAGGAGATATTACAGTGCACAAGTGTGTGCGCAAACACAGGTGCACTCTCTATTCCCTAACTCTCATAATCCGATGGGACGGCAATCCGACACGACCGGAAAGAGTTCAGGCGCAGGACCAACGGCTTTACGTGCTTTCCGAGGCACGGGAGTATACACACTTCCAACTTCCACACTCCGGGCTGCTACTGAGAGTTTTCTAACAGAAAAACCCAATAACTTTTTATAAGCCCGACCTGGGAATTGAACCCAGGACCTCCAAGTCTGCGGCCTTATATCAAGTCACTAGGCCAATGAGGCAGTCAATGTATCACCTGAGTAAAAATAATACGTAAATAATAAAAAAAAATTAAAAAAAACCGGTTCATTTTTTGCAAGAAATAAATTGTGACTTTAAACTTAATAATAAATACGTGCTACATAATATTATAAATGATTTTATACGGAATTTTATATAAAAATATCGTTGTAGGCTCAAAGGATATCCATCTTCCATACATTACACCCTAACTACCAACCAAGAGTATGATAAACGGCCTTTTATGCTGAGACGGTGAAGTGTAATTTTACTGTTCTATAAATGAAGATAAGATTGCACTCTGCAACACCATTTACCCGTCGACGCCCATCTCGACACTTGCTCTTATTATGCCTTTTTCATAGTGCAGTTTAAAATGCAAAAATACACGCATTTCATACTCGAATGTGAATTTCAACGTTCGAATATATGATAATGATATTTTAAGCGTTTTGGCAATGATTGTGTTGCAATATTAACACTTATGTATTTATTAAATATCATTGTATTTTCTTGTAGTTTATATTATATATATATATATATATTGAAATAATATATTGAAATATAATTAAATGTATCAAATCGATATATATTTTGAAATTATCTTAAGACTTTCTCCCTAATTCAGGGATTAAAACGAAGTTTGTATCCTGAGGGATTTACGTATGTTGATGAGTCGTTGAGGTCAGAACCAGTTATATAGCGTACGTGAAACATATGACCGGACTGTTTGCATAAATCAACTCGGCACCAGGATTATGGGAACGGGACGATTCATAAGCAAAAAATATTTTATACACATTTTTTGTAAATATAACAATTTTATTAATCAATTAAAGTGTTTGCGTTTTTTCCTAATTACGAAATTAGCTTACTAAGCTAAATATAAAACTAAGGTATTTATTTAAATAAAATTATACATTCATTTTATTTTTGTTTATATTATTATCTCCGTAGATGTCCGTCAAATTAAAGTATGGCTTAATCCTTATCGAGAGTAACACGATGTCAAATTTCATTACGATTGAATCAGGTATAGTTGTGATAACATTTACTTTAATAATATATAGTTGGTTATTACAAATAATTTTCTGAAATTAGTTTCCACCCCGTTTGCCAGCTTGTGATGGGGGGCAGACTTTTGGTACCCTATGTCCTTTTCTGTACTCCTGACAATGTGTATGCAAAATTACAGTAGTAAAACCGTAAAAGCGTAACAAATAAATAAAATAAAAATTCTATACTAATATTATAAATGCGAAAGTAAACTTAAATAACTATTTCACGACTAAGCTATTGAACCCCAATGAAGAATATTGGTTATGAATATAAATATAATATTTTGTTTATAACACTTGCTTCCAAGATATGAGGAAAACCTCGAGCGAAAACTAGTGGAGAATGTTTATATGATGGTTATTAGAAATAATTTTATATCAAATTTAAAAGTTAAATTTTAAAGGGTAAATCTCTCTCGCTGCGTTTTATGTTTTACACTGAACCCTTATTTTGTCCCTGGAGCTTGTTATCCATCGTCTTGAGGGCGACCCTCAGCGTTCATTACAATTTTCGTCTAATATTACATACACATAACAAACAAGTTCCAATAGCCTGTGTAGGCGGTTGTCTTTTTAATGAGGATTTTGGAACATTATTTCCATCGTTGTCTCGAGTTGCCAATTTACGGAGAAATTTTGACTTTGATAGAGTAATTCATGATTAGTTTTCATGATAAGTTCCAAATTCAAATGATATATAGCCATGTAAATAGTTAAATGGATTTTAATAATCATTTGATGACTTTGTGTAAGCTAGGGTAGGTACCACTCACACATCAGATTATTTACTGCTAAGCACTTGCAGTGGGACATTTACAGACTTGTCATAGCGTCACGGTAGCATGCGAAAGCGATCCCGTGGCGCTCCTCGTCAAGATGGAAAGGGTTAAACCACTGCAATGGCCGTCCTCATCACGGATCAGAGAGGCTACGGGATCGTGTTGATATAACGCATCCGCGGCCTCTCCCATGTTGTGCTCCGCTCATGGCTCGGCGGACCTCTCCTCAGGGGGCGAAGGTAATCTCGTCCCCCCACACTCCTCGCTAGCACTTAAGGTAGTGCGAGGCCATCCCGGCTGCCGTCCTCTTTAGGGCCGTCTGAAATAAGATACGCGAGGTCCCCACCTCACGCATCTACGGTCCCAGGGTTTCGCCGTATCTTTTAAGCCCCGAGCGTCTGGGCTTGTGGGAGGGCCGAGACGACGCCGTTGTAGTTACCGCCGAGGAGGATCAGCCCTTGCCCATTCCTGCTTCGCCATCTCCTTCTGGACTATAACAGTCTAACAGAAGGAGGCTACGGCCCTCCTTACCGATTCCCTGCGAAACATCGCCAACGCGATTGCTCGGAGGGGCAGGTCTTGACCGACTTCACGAACCAGGATCCCCTCTCCGCACTCCACGCGGGGCACGACTCCAAAACCTGACCTTACATCATCAACGTGCCACCAACACGGGCTTGCTTAAAGTCTTACCAAAGCAATAATACATATTATTTATGTTATTCATTAGTTACTTGTAATTATCAACGCGTTAAAATTTTATTTCAGCCCAAGAAAAGTTATGAAATTGAAGTACTATTAACTGTCAGGTTTTAATAAATATTTATGTTACCTATCTATTATTTTTTTATACATAAGCTCATATTATAATATTACTTTATATTATACAAACAAAAAGAGACTATTTATCAAAATTTAATACTGCTTATGCAATATGTGCTTTGAAACAAAATCGTATTCAGCAAACAGATTATCAGCTAAGTCTGAAGTTTTGAAGCCAGTCGCTTAATATATTGCAGAGGAAGTTCGCTAGATTGAAGCGAGGCGAGTTGATGAACGCAAAACGTTATATACTGTACATAATCTTCACGAATGTACATACATACAACACTGCCTATATCCAGCAGTTTCATACACGTTAAATTTGTTTTATAGTGGCCTGTTTAATATAGCCTTATTATTTGACTAAGCCTCAATAAAGGAGCCAATTAAAGTAAAAATATAGACTAATAGATCTTGAGATTTGTGTCAAATCTTAAAAAATCTACAACATTATAATACAAATGTAAATGTATATTGATGTGTTTCCCGATTCATATACTATTCATACATGTATAAGCAAACTCGTTGCGCGATGTGGCTAGGTTATATGGCGCATAATTAGACAGTCATCAATGCCTAACGATAATCTCATACCTCGGACAACAGTGAAAATGGTTTTAATACACACTTACGATTTCCTTTGCCTTTGCGCAGTTAGGAGGACTTATCAACTTGTAATACCATTAGTTGAAAATTTTGCCATCATAAGATATAAATAAAAATAATATTATTATTCCTGTTATATTTAAATATACGTACACTAATAGATACTATAATTTTAAAAAATGCTACCTAAATGAGTTTATTAAAATTATTATTTAATTAAAGAGATTAAAATATAAACCACAAATTGGACTACTATTGATTTATATTGGATGTAGAAGTATGTCCTACATTTTTTGTTTAAAGACGTATGTACTCTATGCTTCGCTCTGACGAACACGATCTGACAAAGGGCAAACGACTGAGCAACATGTAAAATATTGTACAACCTGCTATGAGAATATTTCACGCCAATGTATCAAAGGTAACTTGACTCCGGTTAGCGTTTATAAAAGAGATTTTTCAACAAAATATTAAAATGTTTTTATATAAAAAAAAATTATGCTAAAATATGTTTATTTAATTCGGTTACTTGCAAAATACCTACATTTAAATATGTCATAATTAAAGATTTAATTTTTTTATTGACATATAATATCCTGGGATACTTACTATTCACACACGGCCATCTGATGCCAAAATAAGCAGAGCTTGTACTATGGAAACCAGATATACTACATATACTACTTTTCTTTTGTAAATACATTCTTATATAGATAATTACACCCAGACTCAGAACAAACAGATAGGTTCATACACACAAATGTCTGTCCTGGGTGGGAATCAATCCCACAACGTTCGGCGTGAAAAACAAGTATCTACCAGCCACGCCAACCGTCCCATCAAAAATATAAAACTTTTTTATTAAATAGAATTGGAAGTCAAATCGTTTTATAAAAAAGGCGATCGTCAACGAAACATGGAGCTGTATTCTTCTAAAATATTGCTGTATTGAAAAAACAGTTTTTTTTACAAGACTGATAAAATAAATTCTTAATTCTTACTGTAAATGAACTACGAACGAAAACGTAAAGCTAAGACGTTATGATGTTTTATGGTGTTGTGGTATGGTTTTTGTTTATATATAAGCTATAAGTTACAATTTATTTTATTAATCTTAGAGATTCCGGTTTCTCTTATTAAACATGTTCCTCTCCTCCTCTAAGGCCTTATAGAAACTATTCCATAATAATAATCGTAGTTTTTCAAAGCAAAATAAAATTTAATAATAATAATATTTTCAGCTCATTTATTAATTATACAATTTGTAATAAAGTTAGTGTACCCGTTCAAACAAAGGTGGGTAGGTCATTGACTTCGTAAAAAAAAATTAACTCTACAATAAATCGAAAAATTAAGCCGATGTAAAATAAAAATATTGTTTTATAATTAAATTTATTTTAGGAACGAATTGTTATTTTAATCAAACAACACAACAATTTATTTTATTTTATTTTGCTTTAATTTAACAGAAACTTTTGTAAATCATTAACATTTAATAGAGGTTCTTATTTCTTTCAAGGAATGTTTTCATCGTATAAATCTCTCAATTAACAAACTTTACATTTCTGATATCGTCCGTAGGGTTTTAAGAACTAATTAAAACTAAATTATCTTACATAAAATAATTTAGCATTTAATCAGAACACAAAAGCTTTGTTTTGTGCAAAGACTAAAGAAATTTTGTCTTCACAAAATTGTCTGACGAAATTAATGATATTTTATATAAATAAAATTGCTATTTTTTACTTTATTATTCCAAATTTTTAAATTGTATTTAGTTTTTGCCTTAAAAGTTTTAATATAAATTTTCAATTAACAAAAAAATCTTATTATTTTTTTTTGTTAAATTTATTATAAGTTTTTGGAATCAAATTTAAAGCACATTTTTAAAAAGATATAAAAGTTAATTATATGTCGTTTAGTTATTTATAATTATTGCAATAATCATCATTACTGCTGGGCATAGCGTTCTTCCAAAGTGCTTCTTAGTACATCCTTTCAAAGTGATCCTTTTTTTATAGTATAGGTAGGCGTACGAGCATATGGGCCACCTGATGGTCACCAATGCTCATACACATTGGCCTATAATTACTGGCTCACTCACGCTTCAAACCAGAAAACAACGATACCAAATACTGCTGTTTTGCGGTAGAATATCTGGTGGTACCTACCCAGACAAGCTTGCCCTACAACAACAAAAATCCTGCAAACTTCTTCGGGTCATTTTTCCACACAGCTCTCTTGCTCCACCAGCTCTGTACATTGACATACGTGACCATTCGACTTCCATTTCCATCAGCTAATTCCGTAAACTATTTATCACCACATAATCCCATTTCTGATTCAACCCTTCAAAGTTACTCCGAGCTTATAGGTTGAATTTGTGGACCTAGTCCCGTTGTTAGTGTCCATATTTCGGCATCATATATCATGACATGTACGACGCATTGATAAAGCTTTACCACCACTAAATCTAAAGCACGCACCAGTAAAATCACCTAAAATATTTCGTATGTTCATTCACAATACACGTCAAAAGCAATAACTTCTGAATACGATTACCATATATCTCAAACCAATTACATCTCCGTTATAAATAACAAAACGTAATGCGTTAAAAATATTAAATATAATAGCTGACATTCTTATTACAGTACAGCTACTTGAAAAATATGACAGACGAATTAATACGCACCACGATTTAGATAATGATAATGATACAAGAGTTAATAGTTTTAACATAATAACATATAACTATGGAATTTGTTGATCATGAATAAATATCTTAGTAGTAGTTAAATACATTCATCGTTGTAAAGTTTTGATTCTATATTTGTAATTAATAAAATCAGTTTCGATTTGGAATCTTGTTTGAATGTAGTTTTGGGTGGCTTAGACGGCGTGTTTGATAAGCGAACGTATTGCTTGTGCGATGATCTGTCTGTAAGTTTAACGTTTACGAGATAGATATCACGATAAATTGATATGAGAACATTTAATAATATAATAGATAAAATCATTTTGGGGACTATGTTCAATTAGATGGCATTTTGTATTCGTTTTATTTATTAGTGTATTCGGAAAATATATGAATGTTTGAAGATTTAAATTAGCTTGCTGGTGTTTTATTTATATATATTCATATCGTGAAAAGAAAACATAGTAATTATAGGATGAATATCTGTCTGTATTTTTAATTGCATCGATTAAGCTATTGTGACATGAATATTTACTAAATATACTCGTAAAGATGAACTCCTTAAATTAAACACATATTTTTCTATATATATTATATTTTCTTGTCTTAATCGTATATATGCAACACTACTTTCGTAATAAGAATAAAAAGAAATTTATAACCTTTGTTATATAAATGAAACACGCCAGTTATTATATACCATGCATAATTAATTCACAAAAATGAATGTGATAATTAATAATTATTATCATAAAGTGCGTACCTATTTGAATATATTATGCCAAAAATTGTTGGGACAGATATATTGATCTAAAGTTCAAATTATAGCAAGCAAATAATATTTGTGCTTAAAATTTTTTATAAGTTATTTTCTCCTCGTCTAATTTTTTTTTCCATATTTATGTATATACTTCAAAACTTACTGGAGCAGTTTAGTGGAAAAATCGCCGAGGGCGACCTTCAGTAATATAAAAGAAGGCCAATTATTACAGGACAATTAAAGGCTGTTAATATACTGTTAATATATATTGAAAACGTTACTTTCATCTATAAGAATACTAAGCAAAAAAAAAGAATTCCCGAACTGAAATGGCAGTAGGCTAATCTCTCTTAAAACCGACGCTCTTTTGCAGAAAAGTTCTCGATCCACAGGTTCACAGGTCTTCAGGTTTGTGGATCGAGTTAGGTCCACAAACCTGAAGACGCAGCATGGGCAGACCTCCTACATGTGGTGGACGGATGATCTTAAGACCGGTTGTCATGGAGATCCTTACCTTACCAAGTGTGGACGTCTTCCAGCCGAGATGATGAAGTAAACAGATTCGCGTTACTATATAAACGTGTCAACAGCAGGTTTCTTTAGGCGTATTTAGTTTGTCAATTCTGCATTGATGTTTTAGATTGATCGCTGTTAATGCAAATGGTGACGGTTTGTAGATTAGTTTAATGATCGCAGTGTATTTATCGTAAACACAGCTCCACACGATGCGGGTGTTTTAGACGCCATCAATTTAACAATATAATGAATGTATAAAGCTCAGATAGCGAATTTATTAATAATTTATCACCAGATATTTGTACGCTTTTGTACGTGTATCATATTTCATGATATAACTATAAATATAATCACACAACTTATATTTACAGTTATTACTTTTAATTAATGTAGAATGTTGTTTTTTAAATGAACTTACTGAAAACACATGCACTAATTTTTATCATAAAATAAATTAATTAAAACAGACTTTTAAAATTCGCCCATATACTATATATACTTGTTATGATCGTTTTAAAGCAAATTAATTTATAAAATGAATTTAATTTTTCATTATTTATATTAATTGTAACATATTTGTTACCAAATATTCGTCTAGCATCTAAATTTAAAACGTATCATAAATTTAATTTAACATCCAACTATAGACACTATTTTGTAATAAAGTTCACGTCAATACTCTTACACGTGACACCCGTTGCTTGTTCAAAATTTACCAATGTTATATTTGCCTAGTAACAAGACTCTATTGCACTTAAAATAAAATTCAAAATTGATCGATACCTTGTAACGTGATTCGATTTATTAATCAGTAGACATTTTGTCAACTGTTCACAGAAGCAAATGTTATAGGCTTTGAGATAATATCTCGATCCCCGGTAATGAATCTTGGTGTAAGTCGGTTGGAAAAAATGAGCCGTCATTGCTGTTATAGTAGAGAATCAGTGTTCATATGCCACTCATCTTTTATAAATTTAAATTTTTGATTGAACTCGTTTGGTAATTGAACTATGAGATTAAATTTTGAATAAAATGTGCGCGAGAGTCTATGAAACTAGTCCAAATAATAATAACATGCCATAAACTTGAAATACAATTTAAAAACAACTTCTTTTTATTTGTCTGTAAATCTTTGTAGAAACGTTTTATGTTATTTATTCCGCATGTTGAATTTATGGTTAATCTCGAAATCTACGCTATAGCGATTTAAATTGTTTAAGTCTTATAATAAAACAAAATCAAAATGTATCCGAGATAAAGTTTCACAACGAGATTTAATGCTTATCAGATAAGAACTATTTAAAATTAAATAAAAATTCATTCAGATAAAACTCCATACGATTTATTCGAGAATAAACTTTAAATATCTTTTATTATTCGAATAAGTAACTTTAAACGCCCAAAATGTCGATCTTGATAAGCGACTAATTAAAGAATCGGCTGATCTTTTCGAAGTAGCATTGACTCAGAGAAGGCAGTACGTCGAATTGTAATCGAGAACTCGCTTGCGCAAGTAAATGAATCGATTCAGATTACATTTTATAATTAGCTTCCTCAAAATAGTGAATGCGTTTTCATCGGAATTCTTTTATTAAGCCTTTGTTCGACCAAAAACTATTATGTTACAAGCCATTTCGTTTATATCAATGGTTTGAAAATAAAGTAGGCGAAACTTTCTAACTCTTGTAATAAAAGATATTTTTTTAATTGTTTGTTAAGTTACAAATTGTCAACGTAATTACGACTTTTCAATTAATACGATTTTAATTTTCCTTCAGGCTGAAAACTACCGTACCGTCGACCGCTCACAGCTGTTGCTTGACGCTATTATTAAGCGCTTTTCAAGAGCAGGTGTTGATAATAACGAGGGTGAATTTAATTAATGAACACTAGCTAGTTTCTTATATGGAGGATAATAATTTATATAAGCCGTTCAATCAATTTATTCTAAATTAGGTACTAGATTTTTAACTATTTACTTATAAGCACTGGATACCTTGACGTTCTATATTTATTCTATATTTGAATATTTTAAATTACGATACAGTAAATTCAAGATGATCTGCATAGGAAGTCATGAAATACCTATTAAGCGTACAACAACTAGCAACAAGAATCATTTCAGTCTATTTATTATATTATATTTAATTATATTATGGTCACGTGGTTCCAGTAGAGCCGTATTTTACAACGTCAGTGTAATAAGTCTGTCGTAGGAATTTTTCGCTAAAGTTGGACTCTCGATCTATCGAGTGTGCACGCGCCTTAATCATTCGTATAATCGCTAAAAATTAGCCCTACATTCAGATCAGTCCCATGAAGGGTTTAAGCAAGACCTGATCCCTTTATGCACCTTACACTGCGGAAACAGCGACTAAAACGGTAAAAATAAGATAACAATGTTGAATGTTAAATATGCTTTTATCAATATTATTATAAATCACTCACTTTGCCTAAATACAGCAGCAGTTGTCTGGAATAAATATAGCGATGAGACGTCCTTGTTTTTTGTCACACTTATAAATACGTTTTTATAAATAGGATAATAATTATAATATTCTAAATATATATTTTTTTACCTTACGAAAAGCTTAATATTATTATTATATAACTTTATCGTAGACTAATTTGAATCTTATTATAATTAAATTTAAGGTCCAAAATTTTATTAAAATGTATCAGGTATTAGTAACGCACGACTAAAATTCCACTAATCTATTTCAATTAGTCTCAATATATAGTGAGTAATAGTTTCCCAGAAATAACTATATCAACTATTCAAACTTCGCACGAGCGAAATCACTTATTTCCGAAAAAGTTAATTATTATTAATATATATGTCAGTTTTATAATAAACTGATACAATCATATCTCACTACAAAACACCACTAATAACTACTCTTATAGAACAACTTAACTTGAATTCCTGAGAAATATAATTTATCGCTCGAATACGAGCAAGTCACCAGAAATCATGACTAGTATAGTGAGTTCGCACCTCGGTTCGAATAAATAGGGCCTTTTAACGAGCTCATATGGTAGGTCTTCTTTTAGAATCACACAGTGTATGCAATTTTGATCTTTATTACAACTGTCAAACGACGAATTTTGGGTCACTGTGCGAACTCCGAATTCATCATTGTTACTACTACAGTTCTCGGCTGTATGTCCTAATGATCAGTTGAAGCAATATCTAGATATATTTAATTGGATTTCGTTAAGGACGTATTTGTAGGTGTCCGCAAGGAATGTTTTTGACTTTTTACGTAAACTTATTCAGACATAAAGTCATGCGGAATTCTGTAAAATAAGTTTACTCGTATTTCTGACTATTACTCGCATTATAGAAATAAAATTATTATGAATGTATTGTGTGTGGTACGTGAAAGGAAGTCAAGTTCACCCACTCATCGTATATTTTACAGCTAAGCAGCAATACTTAGTATTGCAGCGTTCCGGTTTAAAGGGTTAGTGAGAAAATGTAACTACAGGCACAAGGGGTATAACATCTTAGTTCCCAAGGTTGGTTGCGCATTTATCGATGTAAGGAATGGTTAATACTTCTTACATTGTCAATGTCTATGGTCGGTGGTTACCACCTGACGTCAGGTGGCCCATTTGCCCGTCCGCCTTCCTAAAACATAAATAAAAACTAATCTTCAGGGCAATATGATCGATGTTTGAACCTTAACATTAAATACATCATCGTAGCCTAAAGCGATATCGCTTGGCAATACTTTATGGCGCTATTAGGACCACTATCCATTCAAGTCCAGATTTGAAGACATTATGTATAATAGATGAGTTCAGAAATCCTGAATGACCTTTGTTCTAAACGCAGATATCAAAACTATAAATTAAAATTAGTAATGCGAAATACTGTTAAACATTTAACATGATTAGAATATGTCAGCCCAATAAAAAAAAAATTGCCAATCTTTCATTTTACAAACTAGTCAGAATTATGAATCAATCAACAATTTGACAAATAATTCCTAGATATTTTCTTATTATATAAAAATAATAATTGGATAAACAATAGATTTCGTATTATATTGCTTTTCCTAATGATCCCAATTTAATGTTATAATTTAAACTTCAACATTTTTATTATGTAAAATGATAATACGTTTTCTGTCAAACGTAACGGAATAAAATATTAACATAAACGTTAATTAAATTTTAACAATGCTTAAATAAATGACTACCATTTAAAATTTAAGGCAATTAATACGTAAATAAGAATGGACGTTATATTTAATCCATTCAGCGTCTCGTTTGTCATCGCTTTAAATAAAACTTATCGAAACATTTTCACGACAGCTCGTGTAAAACGAAGACTTACTGCGAGGTTAATAAATAAAAACGACCGTACAATATTACCTTATACGTCCAACCGTCTCCTTGTCCATGAGTAAAAAACCTAAATCAACTGCCAATGCACCTGTGGAAATGTCGATTATGCAAATCGATACGTACCCTTTAACTAAATACCGCGCTTCACTGTTCAAAAGCTCTTTGCCATTCAGTGTTTCATTTGCATAAAAAATCGATTCTCGAGAATCGATACCATCTCTAGCCACTTGAGATGTAAGGTAAATATTGATTTTAGTAAAAATAAAATGATTTTAATTTGTGGACGTTTAATTGAAAGACGAATTGTTCTGTATGAGAGGAATGTTCAGAAGAACAATCATTTTAATGTTAGTGTTTAAGCAAATACGTTGTAATAATAATGAAGATGAAATATTATATGTAAAAACTAGCTTCACCGCGTGATTTTATCCGCGTTAAGCATTAATGCCCGTTAAATCACTAGGATTTTAACATTCCTTGGGTTTGAAATATTAAAAAAAAAAATTTTTCAAATCCGACTATTACTTTCAGGGATTAGCATGTTAAAATAAACTCTTCATCTTTATTATATAACCATAGATAAAGATAAATGATAATATTTATATAATGAATATTAAATGTGCAATGTATTCAATTTAATGCTTACAAGTTTTTAATATTCTGTACTTATTTAAGTTTCTGTGTGAATAAATAATTACTGTTCATAGTGTTCAGACAGTATGTTCAGACAGTAAAGACAAATGAATTACACGTATATTTAATACATAATATCCTGCTTTAATAATATATTTTTGTAAGAATTGCATGAGGAATTTATATATATGGTTTAAATTATTATGAATTATTATTTATAATATAATTAATCAATAACAGCCTGTTAATGTCCTACTGCTGAGCTAAGGCCTCGTCTCCCTTTTGAGGAGAAGGTTTGGAACTTATTCTACCACGCTGCTCCAATGTGGCTTGGTATGTAGAATACACATGTGGCAGAAATTCAATGAAATTAGACACATGCAGGTTTCCTCACGATGTTGTGCTTCACCGTCAAGCACGGGACTAATTATAAACACTAATTAAGCACATGAAAATTCAGTGGTGCTTGCCCAGGCTTATAAATCATGAACCATTTATTGTGAAAAATTAAATACTGATTAAAATTAATACATATAATATAGCAATAATACATATAATATACAAAAATATAGCAATGTCGATGATGTAATTTTAATTAATGAAGTTTTATTTATATAGACAATATAATTGAACTTATTTTGCTTACAGTCCAGTACCTTCAATTCAATCATATTATTCCAAAACATGCATATTTTCCTTCACCACCGACATGTTTTAGAAAAGAGCATATAAAAACTCAATTGTGATGGCCAATATTAAAACCCGAAATCACTGTTTCTCGGTCTTTCGACTTTTAAAATATAATAAAAAATAATTAAAATACATTTAAAGAGAATCGAACGACATATTATGAAAGACGATTCGTAAAATTCTTATCCTAATAAAACCTTCCTCCTTACATAAAATTGCTTAGCTTGAACTTAACATAAAATAGAAAAATATTTGCTCAAATACCAAGCGAATCGCTATATTTTATTCGGCTTAACTTCTCGGAATGTATTCGCATTAGCCTTTTACTGGAAGCTAAGACACTCGCATAAAGAAGACACACAATTTGCTGCAAAATAACGACGCATCGGCTCAATTGAATGGGTATGGAAGAAAGCCTAACTTTAGTTAACCTGGGACTCTTCGTTTGTACCTGTCCAATTTAGCGAAAGGACGCTGTGTCGCCAGATTTACACATATCCTTTTTAAATTGTAAGTTATTTATAGATCTTTTTCGACTTCATTGAAATCAGCAGGATAGAAAATTGTTGAAGGTAAACTTATATAACTTATCTTGGTGAGCGTAATGAACTCATTAAGAGATAAACGGCTAAGGAAAATAATTTTTCCTTATGTAATTGTTGCTAAAAATATATTTCTTTGTTTTCTTTTATTTCTTAATTCATTTTAATATTAACTAAGCATTAATGCGTAGGGCGTAATATTAAAAAATAATCTGCTGATTTCTCGAAATTTCTTGCAGCATTCTAAGTAGATTCTTTCAGATCACTCTAAGTCATAGAAAACTTTTTTTAAATCTTCAAGTAATTCAGTATTTTCGTTTTGAATGGATGTTATTTATTCTACCTGGTTCTTATTGAAACGAGTAGTAATCAACAGACTGTTATTTTAAAAAAAAGATACTTAGACAAATTGTCAGAAGTCTTTAACTAGATAGTGAGTGTCACATAACCAATAAGTTTTTATTATTTTAATACAAATATGAATCGTCCTTTCACGATTTATTTTAAAAACTCGCTATTAGAACAAATTAACTGAGTATCAATAACAATTTTGGATTTGAGGGGTATCTCAGATAATTATTACAGGTACAAGTGCCGTAATAACTTATATATTCATAAAAACATTACTAAGTTTAGCCCGTGGCTTCGTCGGCGTAGAATTCAGTTTGGACATCGTGCTATTTTAACGTTTAGCTAAACCTATAAAAAAGCAAAGTAGGTAACAGCTTGTGAATGTGTGTAAGAGTCTTTATTCTTCCCCAGAAAATTCTCCGTAAACCCACGAACATTAGTTAAGATTCACGTATGCTAACCACTGTGCCATCTCGTTTTCAGTTCTACTTATAACTATTTTCTTATAAAAATGCATATTTGAAATTAAATCCAAAGCGTTTCAACCGGTTTTGCGTAATTGTTTCACAATTATCCTTAGTGCATATGGTAATATATTTATTTATTTATTTGTTGCACACTTACAACATACATATAAAGCATTGAAAAAAAAATATCTATAAAACAATAATAGTATATCTAAGATGCATGTCAATTACAAGTGTACATAGCACTTCCAGATTCAATCTAAACAAATTCAAATTAAAAGTAACAAAAAATCATCAGTAATAATATTTTAAATATCATTGTTATAATAAAAAATCAATCGGCGATATCATAATTGAAATTATTAAAAGTATTAATTAAAACTAATCATGCTTTTTATAATAATTAAATAACTTATTTCTAAAGATTGAGGGCGAATCATGAAAAATGTCAATGCCAGGAATTACTATGTATTATATATATTATTATATTTATTACATATCCGTACTAAGGGACGATGGAGGGATGGGAGGGATATATTATGACAAATAAAATATTATTCACTTCACTGTATTTTTATACATATTAAGTTAAACTATATAACGAAAATCGTTATAAAATATAACGATAAATAATAAAATAGCTATATTATTAATAACATATTTAATTGCTATTTTACTAAGTTAATTATATAAATAGGAACATTTTTAAATATTTATAAGTGGGTTTAAATTGATGACGCAGTTCGCTATAACTCTTGTAGCTGTACATGTACTACTGGCCATTGTTCGGAACATGTAGACGCAGGCTAATAGCCTTTTTGAATGCAAATTACGTTTAGTGCGTATTTTATTGCACTATTAATCGTATAAACCAATTGCTTTAAGATATAAATAACAGTGATTAAAATCATTATGATTACTATTATATATATATATATATACATAATTACATAATACTTACATTACTTTTTATATCTAAAACTTGTCCTCCCTTTTAAACGCAAGCAAAAAAAAAATCGTCATATACACTATTATGTATATATATCCGTAACAGCCTGTGAATATTCCACTGCTGGGCTAAGGCCTCTTCTCCCTTTTTGAGGAGAAGGTATGGAGCTTATTCCACCACGCTGCTCCGATGCGGGTTGGTGGAATACACATGTGGCAGAATTTCAGTGAAATTAGACACATGCATGTTTCCTCGCGATGTTTTCCTTCACCGTATAGCACGAAATGAATTATAATCACAAATAAAGCACATGAAAATTCAGTGGTGCTTGCCCGGGTTTGAACCCACGATCATCGGTTAAAATGCACGCGTTCTTACCACTGGGCCATCTCGTCTATTTAATTAGATTAAATACAATTGAATCATTATTTATCCTGCATAGAAATCAACGAATGCTAACTTTACATTTTTTTAATAATATACATAATATTTTATTGTATAATACCTTATTAATTAAGGTTTTCTTCAAATGTAATATAAATTTCTTAATTGCCAAAGCTAATTTGAGAAATTTTATTATAAACGTGAACGTGCCTAAGACAGGATGAATTGACTTTCAAAACAATTTGTGCTTGAAAATTAATCATAATTACATTAATATGTAAAATTGATAAAAAAACCTTTTAAATAAACATTGATTTCGGTTAAATATTCTGTTGACTATGGTAACATTAATCAAAATTAAATAAACAAATTGAAATAAATAAACGCATAGTGAACCAAATATACAGTGGAATAAATTACGGCACTAAGCAACCCATCAATCAAAACAAGGATTTCTACTTTAGAAAACATAAACGATTCTCTTAATATAGATATCGGGTTCCGTCTTATATAAAAGAATATAAAGCTTTTGTAATTTTTTTTTTTATATGCCCCGGGATGGCAAATGACTCTACTATGAATATATGAATATATATATGAATGACACCTGATGGTAAGTGGTAGTAGAGTCCAAACGCGACGACGGCCAGTACAGTCGGGAAGAATGTTCTGTACTAGCCGTCCCCGCCTAGCCGGCCCGCAAGATGCCTCTTCACGCCTCGTTTGAAGGAACCCGGGTTGTAAGAGGAGGGGAACACGTGAGCTGGTAAGGAATTCCATTTTTATTTCTCCAATATCGAAATAACTGACGAAAATAATAACTTACTACAAAAATTTCAGACGTGATGGCTAGAATCTCAACCGATGATTCTGAGTTCAAACCCGCGCACCACACCACCACAGAGTTTCAATGAGCTTATGCCTAATTTATGTTACTTTACTTTAATTACTAACGCACTTAATCTAAAATCTTTATTCAAATATTTATTAAACAATTTTTTTAGTGGCAAATATGTTTTAGAGTTTTTGCATTCAAAATGGACACGCTCTTTTAAACGCACGCCTAAAGTGAGGTAGCGCTGTGCATAAAAACATAGCTTTACACGCTCAGTGGTGGATTTTTCATCGCATGAACATGAACATGAAACCACACTCATAGTAACCCCCAATTATCTTATTTTGCTTTCATTACTCAACTGTTCCTCAAATATTGAAATTCCGTTGTAATTGTTATTAACGAATACTTATCTAACAACGTCAGTATCATATTAAAATGTCATGAAAAAATTTAACAATCATTTATCACTATTTACTTTGATACATTTCGAATAAGACAAGGTAATGTTATAGTTGAAATAGTTTCATTTTAAAACCTTATCAGTTTAAAAAATATATATCAGATTAGTGTAAGTAACGTCGAAATATAGGGCGGATGTTGCTTGACGTATGTCTGACATAGCGACGCCATAATAATATGTAGTTTGAAAGCTCGTTATTGTACAAAAACGGAATAGGTTATGGTTCGTTGACGGCCCCTAAAATAAGGCAACGCCTATTACTCTATACATAACATCAACGCTTTAGTTCACGGTCAGATACTCATCATCCAAACGCAAGGTAATAAAAAATACTTATTAATTTAATTTAAAAATCGAACATAGTTTTAATTATTTCTACTATAATAACATTTGCAAATAGATATATCAAAAATAAATTTACATTTAGAAAATACGTTTAATTAATACGAGAAATACATTTGTCAAAAAGGGATGCTGAATTTAATGCCTCTGCCAATACTAAATAAATTTAAGACAAAATCGATGATAATAGATTGGACGTTACCTTAAAACTTAAATGTTATTTCCAAAGTTACATCACGGCCTGCGTAATGATGAGTCCAGGACTCGAGATAGAGAAAATTATCCTCGTTAAGCCGTTCATCCAAAAGCAGGTAACTTTTAATTCCTTTAACGAAACCGTCATATTTTCCTTTGAGATCTCGTAATAAAATAAGCGTAAGAAGAGGGCTGCGAGTTAGGTCTAGAATTTTTATAAGCATTTAAAATTCAAGAAAGTAACTTCAGCAATTTTGTATTTTTAATTTGTTTGTAATACGTTAGACGCTTTCAGAGATATTATATTATTAGCGCTAACTCAATAACCATGCACATCTTTTGAAGTTTGTTCGCGCCTCAAACAAAGCGAAGCCTCTTAAGGCTCCTTTCTTGAGGATGGCGGTAATTAACAAGTCTCAAATTTATTACGAACAGAATTAGCTTTGAACGTTTCATATCATAATCTGAAAACGTTTTATTGTTCTGGGATAGACAAAGTATTTGAAGACGATAATTAATTACACGTAACACGGCTTAACGACAATTTTGAAGAGAGTCCCTCGAGTGCTTTGTAATAAAGACGAGAATTAAGTAAGTAATTGATTTTCATTTTACTTTTGTATTTGACTGCCTTTCAAGTTCGTAAAATAGAACTCGGAATAGTAGACTCCGTCAATTGGATTGATGTTCTTCCTAAAGTTGATTAAAATGAAAATTAGCCGCTAACTTTATGTTAATTGTTCAGATATTTCCAAAATAAATTATTCAGTTGTTATCAATTCAATGGACTATAAAATGTATAGAAAATTACTGGAGCTATTTAAATTTACCCAAAAACATAGAATACAAAAACATTACTCGAAAGACCTTTAGTCGACGTTGTTTAACATTAATTAAGTTAAAAAAAACTGCTGACTTTATTTTGGACAATTTCAGCCGTACACATCGTAATATTTCAAACTAGTCTGACATTGTTCTACCGTACACAGTAACCAGTAATAGTGTCGGTGACAAAACGTTGTACCCAAAAACTCAAGCGAACTGCTGGTAATAAAAGTCACATACCCCCGGCTTATTACCGCCATAACAATTTAAGGAAGCCGAAAGGGTGGTGCTGAATTCCGACCAAAACTTTCGTTTATGTCTCAGTCTTCTAGATTGTTTTATAAACAATGTTTACAGCGCAAACTTTATGGTCCACTTGTTTTATCTCGGTTCCACACTGCGACACTATTGTCGGCAATTCGTTTGAACAATTTGTGCTGTAAAAGTTATGATAATGAAAAGATTTCGCTTTTCGCAACAAAGGACGTCCCTCGCGTAAATTGCATATGGATACTTTTTCTCTCGTTTACAACATTCTATTCTTTGAAACAATATATTTTTATGAAATGCTTTACGACAACTGAATGTAATATTTAAAAGTGAAACTTGGCTATGACTCAAGTTCCCTTTGAGAATAATATATGTAACGGCTATTGTTGTTCTTTGATCTGAATATCTAACGTATAACTTGTTTTTAACGATGTATTTTGTAGATACGAATTAAATTATTAGATTTATTTCTGAATATTTCGATATAATCATAAAATAAATATATTAAATTAATTATTTTTCAATGGTTTATATTCAGGCGATCGAATTATTATGTATGTATCTTAATTTCTGTGTATAATTTATACACTAAATATAATATAATACACAGGTTTCTTCAGAATATTATGAAGAAAGAGTCATGCATGAGTCGTGTGTTGGTAAAAAATTATTGAAGCAGCGTGACGGAACGAGCTCCAAAATTGTCAAGATAAAATGTCCGGCAGTGGGACATTCACTGTCAGTTACAGTACTTAACTGATATGAATATTATTTAATAAAAAAATACCCCCAAACTATAAACATTTGCACATCAAATATCTTATCTTAAATTATAGAATATAAACCTCGTCAAAAACTAAGGACGAGGAGATAAATAGTAAAATACTAGGAGAGCAGGAGTCGGAAGAGCGATTCGTGACTGACTTTTGCCCTGAATAATTTACCTGGTGTGCCCACAGGCGCCATCGTATACGATGCTCATGTCTAAAATCGCATACATTGCGACGACTTTGAGTAGCACTTGTTATTTTCTGCTGGTAAGTGCATACCATACAAAATTTATATCACGAATTCCTAAACCTTTACTTCCGTGAACTTCGCTAAAGATAGCATCAATATACTTGTCTTACAGTTTAAACGAATTTAATAACTTATAGATTATCCGTTGTAAAATTTCTTTTTTCAAAAAAAAAAATTAAAAAAAATCATAATAAGATTAATTCTTGATTAGTTTTATATATATGTTTTTATTTCAATACATTCACTTTTTTAATTTGTTTTAAATTCTAATTGCGCTTGAATTGGATATAATGGTAAATAAAAATTCTATTAAAAGAAAGAAACGTTCGCTGAAATCGCCGCTATCTTATAATATTTAATAAGAGCTTATTAAAGGTCTATCAAAACATTTACTTGAGGGTCCGATCCCATCTCAATTTACAAATTACTGTTTTATCTGACGTTCGCCTTCTAAGACGGTTGTTAGTGATTTAATATCCAACCAATAAATTATGAATGCACCCATTTATAATATACCTTGTTAACTGTTAATTCTAATGTGAAAATTGTTATAATATAGAATAAGGATCACAGACAGCTGCTTGTTAAACTTGGGGCATTTTACAATTTTTTTCCCTAGCTTGTTATCGTTGGAATAGCTCCTAAGACGCTAGTGATGTGATTTTTAACAATTTTTAAGCATTCATTTGAAATTTGTAAATGAGAAAGCTAATATTCTATTTTCAAATCTGACACTTTTTTTTAATAAAAAGTTATTTTTTGTTATTGATATATTTATTTATTTGTATACATTTAAGTAATATTATTGTTTAAAAAAGTTAGTAGAGTTTTTCTTTTAGTAGTTTTAAGTTTAAAAGTCTATTTATCTTGTTAAATATTGATTGAAAATAAATTTCATTTCAGTTTGATTTCATTTATTACTTTCAAATTCTTTTTTTAAATAGTCGGTTTCATTTTGATTTATATTTGTATGAATTTAGTGACGAAAACTGTTTTATAACATTCATCATGTTACAAAAAAATTTTACATAACTAGTAGACGCTCGAAATTTTTAAATTTAAAGCGACCTTTAAAATTATTTTTGTGAATTTATTTACGTGTTACTGAGATTTCTCAAGTGAAGAGCAGTGTAACCTTCTTAGCACATTTCCAGAAAATCTAAATGCGAATGTTATTTCATACAAATATTTTAGTTTGACCAACAATTAACAAACTATATCTCTTAATTGGAAATAATACATTCGTCGCTACACGTAATTTCATTGGTTGAAATTTTATTGATCCAATTTACAAAACAAGACCTAAATAATGAAGGTTGTAGATTGTCTTGTTCAATACAATATAGAGGGTAATAAATGGTGCATCACAAATAGAATGATACTGTTCGTGGCTGCCTTTGTAAAAGTATAGTTGGCCGTAAGATGATGGCCAATTAAGAGTTTTATAGGCATGTGTTATAAAACAATAAATCCTACAATGCCTTTCCGCAGCGAACCCAATTAATTACTCGCTCAGTTTATAAGCCAGTTGCGTTCCAGACAAACCAAGCTCTATTAATTTGTAAATATATTCTTATTAGCTTATATTATTCGTTTTATTGAGTTGTCAATAGTTCATGAGTTGAGGCCTAGTGGTTAGAACAGGTGAAACTTAAAAGACGTTTGCAGGTTCCAAGTTCTTACCCAGGAAATGTAATGTGCTTAAATTGTGTTTGTGATTCGTCTCGAGCTCGATTTTTAAGGAAAATATTATACTCAATAGCCTTTATTAGAACAGCGTGGTCGTAAGTACTCCAGCATTGGAAAATTTATAGTCTGTTTATATCAATAGTTCGTAAAAGGAATTGAAAATCGTTAAGGAATATTACAATAATTGGTTAGTTTATAAAAATGGTCATATATTATAAGTAATTTATTTAATTGTATGTGTAAATATTTGAAGCCAAGGTTCCCAAATCTGGAGGTACATATAAGGCACTCTTTATGGATGACCGAGACAATTAAGGTTATATCTACATGATATACTGTAGCCCTTTCAAATGATAAAAAGTAGGCAACGGACTGTAGGAGCCTCATAAATTTCTCTTAATTTATATCCAAAAACATAATAAGAGGAAAAATGTATTCACAGTTCTATAAGGTAGAAGGTTCAGTCGCCACATTATTTATTAGCTAAGACTTTCATTATCCAACATCTATAAAAATAAATAGACATCATGAAATAACCAATGAATCCTTGGATTGATAAAGTATTTATTACATAGAATTACTGGTTGAGCCCGTTTCAATTAATGTAAATTAAATAATCATAAGTCAAATTATGATTATTTTATTAAGCCTGCACCGGTCATGTGTGGTATAATAGTCCAATTAAAAGAAAATAGGACGGTTTTTAATAACTTTCTTTTAACTTTAGTTAATTATAAATAATAACACATAAGCTTTCACTCTTTCCTCTGGATAATATGATAAATAAAATCGACTTAAGTAGTGGTTTCTATTTTAATTTAATTATATTCAATTACAACCTGACCTAAGGTTGTTAGGTTAGGTTGGGTTGTAGGTTAGGTTAGGTAAGAATCCCACATAGCCCGGTTTCACCCCCATAGGACCCGGATACCTTTCTGAAGGTTTCCACTGCGAGAAAAAAAAAAAAAAAATAAAAAAAAAGGTTTGTAGGTTAGTTTGTAGGTTAATTTATAATAAGCAAATTTTTTGCATGTATATTAAGTATTATTATAATAAATACTGATATATGGTATTTATGACATCTCGAACATTTTCTGCGGAGAGTTTTAAAGTTTTTTAAAAAGTCATTGACATTTAATATATAAATTATATAAAATTTTAATAATATGAAAATTTCACATCGATAAATCAAAAATGTACGTACTTAATACATTTTGTTAAATATTTATTTCTCAACATTTATTGTATCGAGATTATAATAATATAATTCCAAATCGCCAATGTTTACTTGTATCGAAAACTTATTATTTTTTTCTTTAAAGAACGTACTCATTATCACTTAAAAATACTTAAAAGGGAAGACCAGACGATAAATATTCGGAATACGTCATTACATTTACGACATCCAATGGAATTGGACGGCGACAACTCGTTCGAAAACAGAATCACCGGCTGGAATTTTATCAGAAAGAGACAGGATCGATTTTAAATAATTACTTAACACTTCCTGACGTTGGAAATCACACCTTTAAGAATCGAATTAAAAGTCTCGATGTGGCTTCAGTGTAGAGTGACTAACAACCGCTTACAAGTTATCGTTATAAGGAGGTCGGTTTACCTCGAAATCGGTAAAATCGATATCGATATTCAATTGAGATAATCGATAAGTACTTCAACATATATACTTAATAATTTTTGGGGTTATATGTCTCTGAAAGAATCCCTTTGCACGTTTCAATAGTTTAGAAAAGCTCGTCGAATAATGGACGTTTTTAAAACTTTCTTAATGAAAAGTAATCTTAGTGATTCTCTAAAGTACTTATAAGTAATTATAAGAAAGGCTATAGTACTTTTTAATATAAGTTTCTCTTTTAGATAGTGGAATTATTATAAGAGTTAAAACTTTGAACTATTAAAAGGATTAAGAATATAGAAGATTAAATTATATAGCCTTTAGATTTTAAGTCTTGCCCATTCGCTTTTTTATATCATAATAACAACGTAACAATATAAGATTTCGATAATAAATTATGTTAATCATAATAAAATACTAACTCATAATTACTATCGATGATTCGTATTATCGATACATTCCATCTCTATCGTGTTTGGGCAGGTGGCGAAACAGACAAAGGCGGTCGTATCATTATGTTGTCTTGTTACCGGCGCTTGCGCATCCCAACCGAAGCGCGATAATTCAAAGTAATTACTTTGAATACTAATAGCTATACTATAGCTTTACAAACTATCCCATGAAATATACATCGTTATTCTACACGGGAGTGTTTATAAATTAATCGTATGTGGATGGTTCATTTTACTTTTCAAATGTCCAAATTAATATACTAGGTGATAGGGTTTTCTGCGAGCTCGTCTGGGTAAATATTACTCGTTCATCACATATCCTACCATCAAACAGAAATAGTAAGGATTGTATTCTGGTTAGAAGGGTGAGTGAGCTAGTGTAACTACAGGCACAAGGGTTATCGTTGCCTTTTTGTTGTTCATATTCTCACATTTGCAGTGTAAGGTCCTTTACAACATTATTCTGAAATATTTTTCATACATGTATATGAAATCAGCTTAAACTTCGAACAAGACAATTTCAAATCGTTGAAAAAGTTTATTATTACTTTATATATCAAGCAAAAACCAGATTTCTGGAAAATAAACAATTCTCAAGTTACTGACGAGCTGACTAGATTACATTTATAATTATGTGTTGACGTATTACTCGTTATTATTATTATTTAATTATATTTCTAACATTACTTGAAGATCAGCAACAAAAAACAATAATTTAATATTATTATTAATCTCTCTCTCTCTCTCTCTCTCTCTCTCTCTTTATATATAAAAATATATAATAAGTTAACTTAAATAAAGAATATTTTATTTTAATTTAATTATAAGAATTATTACTCAGACAAATAAGTAAAAACTATCGGTCTTAGTTATAAGTTTATAAACTTTGATTAGTTCAACAATGCTGTGTCTTTATCTTTCGAATGTCAAATCAGTAATGACAGAAAGAGAGAAGTCAAATCATTTAAGAGAACGGGCGCTAAGCAATGTTTATTACTAAAGCTGAATGTCCTTGAATTTTATGTTAATAACCCTTAACTAATCACAACTTAAATATTAGTCTAGTTATAAAAAAAGTTTAATTAATGACCCAGAAAATGATAGATACCAATGAACACATCAAAAGAAAAAAACATTATCAAATTAGTAAAGCCATTCGATAATTATCCTCTAAGTCTGTGGGCGTTCACATATACATCATTTGTGTTTAAGATGTTACAATGTTCTTGAACGGTTAATTTGAGAGATCAGTTATCTGGTCGTGAGGTTTCTTTAATGGTACATTAATATAACCTCAAGGTACATCAACGATGTTTTTAAAACTGATTGCGTTTAATTATCGAAAATAAAACAAACTTTTACTTAAGCGTAAATAAATTAATTACCAAACTATATACAAAGTTGTACATAATTATGAAATTTAATAAATTTAATTAAAATAATATAATTGAAAAGTTTAATTTCACTGGTGGACGCTTCGTGCTAGCTCGTCTGGGTAGGTACCACCCACTCATGGGATACTCTACCGCAAAGCAGCATACTATTGTTGTGTTCCGGTTTGAAGGGTGACTGAGCCAGTGCAAATACAGGCACAAGGGACATAACATCTTAGTTTCCAAGGTTGGTGGTGCATTGGCAATGTAAGCGATGGTTAACATTTCTTACAATGCCAATGTCTAAGGGCGTTGGTGACCACTTACCACCAGGCGGTCCATATGCTCGTCCGCCAACCTACACTAAAAAAAATTTAATGATAATAATGGTTACCAACACCAGTTTTATGTCTTTTTTGTATCAAAAATAAAAAAAAATGTTTTTATTTTTAAATACGTTATACGAGTACATAAAATCTAAAACAAAACATACCGACTTTACCTAAGTAAACTTCAAGTTTAAAAGTTACTTACTTCTTAGGAGTTTTGAATCGTTATTTTACAAGATTATATTAATACAAAGCTACCGGTTCGAAATGTAGATTCTATCGAAGACAACCTCAAGTAAAAGGCAAGTAACTAAAAAGTATATATATGTTTATAAAATATAATAAAATTTATATATCCCGCTTGAAAGTCAACTAATACTATAATCTCAGCTAATTAATCAAATAAAATAAAAATAGATTATTCGAAAACCCAACAAAATAAACTGCATTAAATTCCTACTAATTTGCCTATATAAAATGATTTAGGATGCAATTAAGCCCTTTTTGTTTTAAAAGTACTCTTAAATGCATGCTACCTCGAATTCACCTGAATATACTTGGCAAAGCCGGGCACTGATCCAGAACGGTCCAGACCGGACAACTCTCTAGCCAATACTTATGCCAAATTCGCCTTTTATTACCCTTAAGCATTACTTCCAAATGGACCATTGATGTAAGAAATCATTTTAATTTGACAGCTATGTTTTATTATAAAACTCATATATTATGAATTTAGAAAAAAATATGCTTGCATAGAATTAAGGATTTTTGCCATTTTATGCTTAGATTTTAAGAAATAGACAAATAAGAAAATCATCTTGCAGAAGCCAGCAGAGAAGCAATGGTGGCTTTCTTCGTAATATAATGAATAATTTTAATACTGTAATTAATAATTTCTGACGCATTTTCAAATTACTTTTAACAATTAAGTTTTCTTAAATGAAATACAAAATTAACTTTTTTTTTATTTTACATTTATGTTATTAATACAACCTATTTTTTTTAAATGACAAATTATTTATTTAATAATAAAATATATTTTTACAAGCAACAGCAAAACTTTCCTATTAATTTGTAGTCAGAAAAAAAACTATTAACATTTTCTATTTGAGATCGCTAATCGAGTGCCAACTCCAGATATTTATAATTTCATCTTTGTAGTTAAACTTTAATAACATAATTAAAATCGTGTAATCCAACTTTCATTGGTACAGGCGTGTGTGAAAGTGCAATTAAGGAAGGATTGAGTCTTGTTAGAGTTACGTAGAACGTTATTCTATATTACGATAAATAACATATTTTATTTATACTTTTGTGTTAACTTATTATACAAATGCTTCCTTTTAATAGTCGTTCAAAAAAATGAAATTTATTATAACGACTATGACAATGTCGATTTGAAATAAATCAATGTATTTTACATTTTACTTTGATATTTTATGATAGATATAATAAATTTAATAAAAGTAAAGAAAATCTGTGGGACATCCCGCGAATGCTAGGTTAGGACGCGTAAGAGCTTATTCTAACACGCTGCTCCAGTGGGTTGGTGGATACACATGTGGCAAGTTTTCATCCGACACATGCAAGTTTCCTCACGATGTTCTCGTTTACCAATGAGCACGACCTGATATCGATACAAATTAAGCAAGCAAGCAAGTTTTTAACCCACTACTTACCAGCTTACCACTGGGCCATTTCGGCTCAAATATTATAATACAATTTGTTTCATTATAGTTTCTAAGCTGTGGGCCAAAAGTAAGTTATGACTCGTTTAGTTCAAAGTAAAATCAATCTCGGTGTCAGAATGTTGGAAAACTCTTTTAATTGCGCAGTGTGTAGTTGCGCCTTTACTCAGTACAAGTTCAACCAGTACTTAGTTTATTCATATCCGCAACGAGTTAATATAAATTTTGTTGTTTCGATGTTTAATTTAGATATTTGAAGTTGCTAAAGGTTAAGATTTTAATGTATTACGTGAGATGCAGATTGCTATGCATAGCAATAATTGTCTATAAGAAAACACTTGGTATAATATGGTCGAATGATATTCATAGTGGTCTGTGTATTCCGTTAATGACGCGGCTCCAATCTCTGCTAGTGAAATTTTCTCGGATAGATCATGTTTCTTGAATAGACTATATATATATATATATATATATATATATATAGTTTATTATATATATATATATATAAATATATATATATAATATAGTTTATTATATATATATATATATATATATATATATATATATATATATATATATATATAGTTTATATATATATAAACTTGAGATATCAAGTTTTGCGATAGGTGTCACTGAGCTACTGGAGCAGCTTGATGGAATTAGCTATATGGGTGCACCCTTAGCTGTTTTGGTTATTCCTGGAACACAATACTAAGGTTGACTCTTAATAATTTTATTTTTAACTGTAATTTATTTATTCAGTCAAGTTCGAGCTTCCGACTTTAGTACCAAGTAATTCTAAAATTTGTTAAAGTTATACTAATTAATTCGCGGAACAACTCAAAATCATTCATATATTGACTATCAATTCACTCGATCACGACAAAATTGAATCGATTCCAATTAATTATAATTGATTGATGAAAATATTCGAAATTCAAATTTACTATCGAAAAGACGAATTTTATTCGATTAAAAGCAATAAATTATACAACTGGTAAACGCGCGAAGATTATATTAGAAATAAGTGGTTTTAAATTAATTTAAAGTAGTCAATATTATGTACCTATTTAATTTTAATGATCCTATGAAGTTGTTAATTAAAAATACATATTAAAATGTTTTTTTTTTAAAGAATAAGAAGGCGGACGAGCATAAAGGCCACCTGATGGTAAGTGGTCACCAATGCCCTTAGACATTGGCATTGTAAGATATGTCAACCATCGCTTACATAGCCAATGCGCCACCAACCTTGGGAACTAAGATTTTATGTCCCTTGTGCCTGTAATTACAATGGCTCATACACTCACTCAACCTTCAAACCGGAACACAACAATATCAAGTAATGCTGTTTTGCAGTAGAATATCTGATGAGTGGGTGGTACCTACCCAGACGAGCTTGCACAAAGCCCTACCACCAGTAATGTTATTTAATTGTTTCAATCTCAATCGCCTTGTTACTTTCTATTATTGATACAAAGGTTAAGACATGTACTGTGGTTATAAATTATTCGCTACTCATTTAAATAAAATAAAAAATAGTAGTAATAAAATATAATATATGATGTTATGCTCATATTGGTACTGTAAGGAATAAATCAACCGTTCCTTGCATAACCAATGCTCCACCAATCTTGAGAATCTTGAGAACTAAGAATCGCACTTGCCCTTCAAACTGGAACACCGTAATACGTGATGCTGTTAAACGTTAGAATGAGTGATGAGTGAACGGTACCTACTCAGACAGGCTTGATTTTCGATTTTTGACACTGTGTCTATTCTAAATTAAGTCTACGCAAGCACTTGCACTCTCTATACCCTTATTCACAAAATCCAATGGTATGATAAAACTCATGACTGGAAATAGTTCAAAACAGAAAGCCTAGCTTTACGTGCAATCCGAGGCATAGAAGTGTATATCCTGACGACTTTCAGACTTTGGTCTGTTATCGAGAATTCTTTCTTATTCATTGACATTGTTATTCTGTAACTGTAAGACGTTAAATATATTTAATTATGTATATTGTAATAACTCACTAAGGTAGAAGAGATACTGACAAAAATCTTTCCTCATATTTTTTCAATTAGTATAATAAAGTTAAAAATACTTTCAAAGCAAACGTTGGCTTTACGAAGCCACTTTAAAAAATACTATAAAATGCAGTTCTTTACTTTTGCTTGAAAATTATACGAAAGAATTATGAAGACAGGCTGATAGAAAATAAAAAAAAAGTGTTTTGTTTTATATTAATATTATATCACTGGTAATTTATATTAGCTTACGACGAGACGAGTATAAAAGATAGTAATATATTCTAAGAAAAATTAAAAGATTATGAATTACTCGTTATAACTAATGGCTTCTTATACTTTATAATGTATCACAACTACAAAATTATTATTAATATTTGCATTGTAAGAAATGTTAACCATCGCTTACTTCACCAATGCGTCACCAACCTTGGGAATTAAGATGTCCCTTGTGTCTGTAATTACATCTTGACAAAAGCTCAAACCGCTTTCTTAACGAAGAGATTATTGCCCATCAGTGGGAATCTAACATGGTTTCATAATCAGATATTAAGTTTTTTTTTTTTAATTTTTATCGTAATATCCGTATATTTCTATTGTTAAACTCGAGACGCATAAATAATATGTCGGTCGTTGCACGGCGTATCTTGTGCACATGAAACTCATAACATTCATAAAATGATTACGTGAGAAGAACTAAGTCGGTGGATACACAGCGAGTTTTCCAGCTAGCGTCACAGTTTTTTTTTATAGAATTGGAAGGCGGACGAGCATATGGGCCACCTGATGGTAAGTGGTCACCAACGCCCATAGACATAGGCATTGTAAGTAATGTTAACCATCACTTACATTACCAATGCGCGACCAATCTTGAGAGCTAAGATGTTATGTCCTTTGTGCCTGTAATTACACTGGCTCACTCACCCTTTAAACCGGAACACAACAATACCAAGTAATATCGGATGAGTGGGTGGTACCTACCCATACGAGCTTGCACAAATCTTTACCACCAGTAAGTAAATGTTGAAAATTCTTTGATACAGTGTCATTTTTAACATCAAATTCAACAATATATTACTCTAACAGATTCTTAAAATTATCTACGTAATATCTAATTGTTAAATATAAAAATGCAATCAAATATTTTAATAGTTATTATTTGACTTATAATAATTATAGATTGTAATAAAGATTCCAATCCAGTCACATTCAATGAGCATACTTTTAATTGAAACCCTAAATTCTAAACGCTATACATGCTTTGAATATTTTACACATTTTACAAGGATGGCTCAGTGGTTACAACACTTGAATCTTAACCAAAGACTGTGGGTTCATTTGTCAACCCAGTATGTTTTATTTGTATGTATAAATCAGGTTATGGTCGGTCATCTATGCACACCAACCCACATTGAAGCAGCGTGAAATTATAAGTCCTCTTCAAAAGGACAAACAATGACTTATATGTGAACTAATACTATAGCGTTTTCATTTGAAATCATCTAAAATTACACATGAAAATATTTAGGTCTAAACACGAACGATAATTTAATTTTGTATTAATTAAGTATATAAATGAAGCGTTTTATATTCATTATCTCACTGGTTAAATACACTATCGAAATTTACCGCTATTTTAATTTATATATAATTTAATTATTTGACCACACATGCTGACTATTTTGTGCTTTATTCAATAATAAAGCGAAATAATTAATATAAAACCTTAATACGATACAATACAAACACTATTTACGTTATCATCATAACACATACAGTATATCAACATACATCTTATTATAATTATATGTGAAAGGTTCTGTGCTTGAATGGAGTAATGAAATGATTTTATTTATTGGATTTTACTTATACGCTTGAATGGATCACGCGGATGGATTCTCGTTAAATTTAATACAGAAGTCAATTATGTAGTCGACAAGAACTTATAGAATCTACATCGATGTCTACTGACGGGTTATCGAAGCTTAGCTCAAGCTGTAAGCCAAGAGGCTTAGAAGGGACATCCGTTTTGTAGCTTAGATGCGTATTAATGGACTTTGCTTAATTATTAGTTCGAAAGCGATATAACTGCACGCCCTACATCTTTTACTTTATCCAATTGACCCGTTTCGAATATCAAATAAAGCACGTCTAGATAAGTAAATTTGGTTATACATATTTTCTTTAGTTGTTCTTACGTATTAGACAAACGCGTCGCTCTCCGGGGGTATAACAGTGACAGGTTTCCTTATTCAAAAACAAAATCAATACACAACTTTGAATCGAGCAAGCGATACAAGCGGATAACAAATATTTATATAATATAGAATAGAACCGACGATATAATGTTGATAAAATAATATAATGCTGCATTTTTCTTTAGAAATTGAAGTAATAAAAGAAATAACTTCTTCTTTTGTTTCTTTCATCTTTTTAACATTTAAAACGTAAATAACTCTTCCATATAATTCATATAAAATTCGATTAATATCGCATGTGTTTATATAACGTCATTATGTAAAAATATAACATTTCATTATATATTTTGTTGCTATTTAAGTACATGGCAATGTTTTTATCACATAGTGGTTAATACGAATGTAATTGTGTGATAACGTGCTTTTTATGATAATTATGTAATGAAACAGTGACGTTGATAATAATATAATAGAGCTTACTAATTAGCTGAATTGTATGTAAATCACGCTTTGGTTGAGTTAATAAGAGATTAAAATGTAATTATTTCATTAACATATGTAACAAAATGCTGATTTATAAATTATCATTGGATAAAAGCTAATTCTTTTTTATATTATATATATATATAGGCATTGTAAGAAATGTTCACCATCGCATACATCACCCATGCGCCACCAACCCTGGGAAAATATATATGATAATATATTATATTATGTTCCCGTTTCCATGGGAATACGGGGAGAAAATGGAGCCAAATATTACTCGTTGATATAGCTCTCTTACTCTACTTCCGCGAAGGTGATAACCTCTCCCAGGGTGGTGTCGGTTTTCTAGTCAAAAAGGATCTCATTAGCAGCATTGTGGAAATCAGTAGTGTGTCGAACCGGGTAGCGTACCTTGTCCTAAAACTTTCCGACAGGTACTCTCTGAAGGTCGTACAGGTATATGCGCCAACTTCGACATACTCTGATGATGTGGTCGAAGCGATGTACGAGGACATCGCAAAGGCCCTCAACGACACCTCGAAGGCCCACTACAATGTTGTTATGGGAGACTTTAATGCTAAAGTGGGAGTACAAGATAGCGGTGAATCGAAAGTCGGACCTTACGCCCCTCTTATGCGTCATTACTCCGAGGAGCTCCAGGTCGTTGACCAAGGCGAGATTAGGGCGGCTCTAGAACAGCTTAAAAACAACAAAGCTCCGGGAGATGACGGAATCACAACAGAGTTGCTTAAGGCAGGCGGGACTCCGGTCCTGAAAGAGCTAGCAAGTCTCTTTAATTCCGTCATCCAACATGGCAAGACCCCGGAAAGTGGAGCGGGAGTGAGGTGGTACTGTTTTTCAAGAAAGGTGATAAAACCCTCTTGAAAAACTACACACCAATCTCCCTCCTGAGTCACGTGTATAAGCTGTTCTTAAGAGTCGTCACGAACCGTCTCGCCAGACGACTTGACGAGTTCCAGCCCCCAGAGCAAGCCGGCTTTCGATCAGGCTACAGCACCGTGGACCACATCCATACTGTTCGGCAGATTGTGCAGAAGACCGAAGAGTACAATCAGCCGCTGTGTATGGCATTTGTGGACTACGAGAAAGCCTTCGACTCCATCGAAACCTGGGCAGTGCTCGAATCATTGCAGAGATGTCATATCGATTGGAGATATATCGAGGTACTGAGATGTCTGTACAACGCCGCTACAATGACTGTCCACATCCAGGACTGTAAGACGAAGGCGATCCAACTGCGCAGAGGGGTGAGACAGGGGGATGTTATATCTCCGAAACTGTTCACCAACGCGTTGGAAGACGTTTTCAAGACGCTGGATTGGACTAGGTATGGAGTCAATGTAAACGGTGAGTACATCTCACACCTTCGATTTGCCGACGATATCGTCATCATAGCAGAGTCGCTGGAACAACTCACCGAAATGCTGCGTAGCCTAGGCGAGTCTTCCTGGTGTGTCGGTCTCGGTATAAACTTGGACAAGACCAAGGTCATGTTCAATAGGCATGTCGTGCCGGGACCGATATACGTCGAGGGGAAACCTCTCGAAGTTGTTAGTGAATATACCTACCTAGGACAGATAATACAAGTCGGTAGGAACAACTTCGAGAAGGAAGCCGATCGAAGAATTCGCTTGGGATGGGCAGCATTTGGCAACCTTCGTCAAATCCTCAAGTCGTCTATACCGCAATGTTTGAAGACGAAAGTCTTCAACCAATGCGTCTTACCTGCCATGACATACGGTGCCGAAACGTGGACACTAACTGCGGGACTAGTCCACAAATTCAAAGTCGCTCAGCGTGCTATGGAGCGAGCTATGCTCGGAGTATCTTTAAAGGATAAGATCAGAAATGAGATTATCCGGAAAAGAACCGGAGTCACCGACACAGCTTGCAAAATTAGCAGGCTGAAGTGGCAGTGGGCTGGTCACGTATGTCGTAGGACCGATGGCCGTTGGAGCAGACGAGTCCTAGAGTGGAGACCGCGAATCGGCAAGCGCAGCGTAGGGCGCCCTCCAGCCAGGTGGACCGACGACCTTAAGAAGGTGGCGGGCACCAACTGGATGCGGAAGGCGGAGGACAGGGAGCTTTGGCACACCTTGTGAGAGGCCTATGCTCAGCAGTGGACAACGATTGGCTGTTGAATGATTTAATATAGCTCTCTATTGGAGAAAGAATTTTTAAAATCAATCTGGTGGCTTAGGTGTGAAAGCGTAACAAACAAACAAACTCACATTCGCATCTTTAATATTAGTCAGGATTAGGATGAAAGTTGATGATAAGCAACTTAAAAAAAATACATAAATAAATTATATGTATATTTTTATATTCTTCTTGATTAAATTTTGTTAAAATAACTTCTCTGCGCCAACGCCATGAGAAAATCAAGTACTTGTTCTTTAAGGAGAATTGTTACCTGTCGCTCGTTATTAAAAAGTTGTAAACTGGATATACTTGCAAAGAACCTGCATGTTTTTGCATGTACCATAAAAAGCTATAGATACAAATAAACCATAAACATATTGGTTAAAATAATGCAGCATATAAAAAAAAAATCAAAAAATCATAGCCTTTCACGTTACAAACATCGACGGCGTCTCTTTTGTTCCTACCCTCATTTAACTGCAAGACCGTCTCAGAATCTACTCCATTAAGCAAAAAATTAAAGAATATAAAATGAGAATAAAAAAGCAAATTAAAAACCCGAGACTAGCGTCCCGGCTATTCAGGCGCGTATAAAAGTGTTTAATTAAACTGTTGTTATTGATGGGGGTCGCCACTAGATGGCGTTTAATCAACAGCTCGCTCCTTTCGACTTTGTTTTTTTTTTTATTTCGGCTTAATTGTGAGAGTTACGATGAAGCTGAGACTGTCTACTTGAACGCTTTAAGCAGTTAAAAGCCTAAGGACTTTTGTAATAAAATTATTTGTTGATTTGTATCGAAATAAAATGATCAATTTTGTTCATCGATCTATAAATTTAATTAATAATACGAATCGATATAGAACGTTAATTCACTTTTAAGATTAAGTGAAAATATAACAATGTAGAACTAATAATGAAATTAAAAATAAATATAAACCAAAACTGCGGGCGCGCAATACGCGAGTGGTGTTGTTCGTCGTGTGTAGTATTTACATAAGCTGTATGCCGTTGTAGTTGTATTATAATAAATGATTATATCGTACGTTATTATGTACACAAAAGGCCCTGACTTTAAGTTCGCGAACTGGCTCATAATATACAAATCGATCTTTCTGACTAATTGCATTCATAAAATTAAAACATACCAGTTTTTTTAATTTATAATTGGAACACAATTAACCAAATTGACCACCATCATCCTTATACATAGGCACTGAAAGAAATATTAACTATATCTTAAGGCGAATCTACATACATGCCGGCTGGAAGTGCCAGTTTTTATATCAATAGCGCATATGCCAGTATTTCTTGATTAACACTAAAGTTAGTGGTGTGATTTTGAAATATTTGGCCGATAACAATAGTTGTAAACAACAACACTTACACTTGGAAACAACAATACTCATCAGAAGCTGCAGGCGAACTGTTATCGGCAATAGCGTCATTTGACAGCCGGCGGCTGCCACAAGCAAAGCCTTTTGCGCTGTTTAGGGCACACACACACTATAATTAAGATAAAAATGATAGAAACTAACATAATATATCATTTGTAAAAACATATTTCGATGAAAACATAATAATATTGTCTTAACATTAGTCTTAACTTAGTCAAAAATAAAATAATAAATAAGGTAATTAAAAATATTATGATAAACTTTAATGGGTATCACTTTAAAAATTAAGCCACTGTAATATTTTACTATAATTATAATCGACATAATATGCTTTAAATCTATACAAATAAGGTAGTTAACGCAATAAACATTGTCATGTATTGTGTTTTGGTAAAAAAAAATCTCAATTGTCAAATCAATGATGACATAATGAGATAAATCAGTGTAAAAAAAACAATCACTCAGCTCATAAATAAAGTATACGGTCATATATATCTTTTGTTTTAGAAGACAATAATAAGACAAGAGACGCGTTCTTAGTTTTAATTTGAATTTCTTTACCAAAAAGCCAGCCTCTACGAGTTAGAGCACCGTTTCACAATGACTGTAGTTGCACAAGAATGTAATTGAAATGTCAGCATTAATTTGTAACTTTGTTTTAAGACAGCGCTGCCTTAAGCCGAGCGTTAGTAAGAATGCGCTTCCATTAATTTAAATTATTTTGCGGGGCTGATGTAATTTGTTGCGGATTTCATCTTAATTTGCACCTTTCCGCCGTAATTTGGATAGAAATGTGTTTACAATGTATTTTATAGAAATAAGTAGGTGGACGCTGCAAGGGAACATCTTTGTGCTTAATTTCTTGGTTAAGAATGAATAGGCTTGGTATTGGAACTGGAAATTTGTACGATGTATGTATGATAAAATTAATGTCATAGATAATTTTATTATTACTATAAAAATCCAGGCAGGAGCAGTTTTTTTTTTAATATTAATTAATGATTTATTTTATAGTAGTTGTATTGAAAAAGCCATCTAAACTTGTCGAAGAGCTATGATGATGAGAAACAGGCGTACCAGTAAAACTATTCTCGAGGGAGCCCATCAAATTATTTTTCTTGCACTGATACGAGGCCTACCTAATACCATATACTCAATTAGACAAAAGAACCATATTGGCCTGTAAATTATATAATATTGCAAGTTTAAATAGGCAAGTGACCAGAAATAATAAACTTAACCGAATATTGCAGATGAACCTGCAAACAACTCTGAGTTTTCATATACTTAATGTGTTTATAATTCATTTCATCTCATGACCTGCGGTGAATGACGACACCGCGAAGAGACTAGTATTTGTCCGATTTAATTCTGTCACAGGTGTATCCGACTGGCATTGGCACAGCATGGTTACCACCAAGCTCCACCAGCATGGTTACCACCAACCATGGTTACCATTAAGCTCCTATCCTTCCCTCAGGAGAGGAAAGGCTCAGCATTGTGAGAATCATTTATAATTTTATATGTAGATTAAATTAATAACTATTTCTCTAAAGGATTTGTAATATGCGTTTTATGTCATTCTTTTGTTAATTTATTTCATCGTTAGTGTTTTTTTTTAATTATTATGAAAGGAAAATTTATCTGAATGGCGCGTTTCTTTTCATTTTTATTTTAAATCATAATATAAAATATCTACTTTATATCAAAAGCAATATAACATTTATTTATTAAAGTTTTTGCAGCTACGGTTGTTCAGTTATTGCCAGGTATTTAAAATGGACATACACTCACATATGCGAGCTCTTACAAATGGTTTCAATTTATTTGAAACAGCAAAATAAACGATATACCAGTAGGAATGTTTTGAAATCGTTTTATTATTTATTCGAATAAATTTTATACATACAATCATAGCATATATGAACAGTAATTGTATTGAGGCAACAAATGTGCCACTGCTGGGAAAAGCTCTTTTTGTGATTTGAAGCTTCAAGAGTTATGTTCGTCATAATTTCACACATAACTATCAATTTTATTCGTGACAAATCAAGCATATTAGATCTCATTGTGGATGACAATTTTTGGGTCTTATTCACAGGGTCTTCTTGAATTATAAATCCATGTGTAATTTGTTTTTTTGTAAATACGAAATTATGCATGATTTTATTCGACTGTGAAAATATAATGTTTAGGTGATTGATTGATTATTGATCCAACATAAAGTGTTACTTAGTAACACTGTTATCTTGTTTCTGATAATGTACATGTATGTATGTATATAGCTTTGGCTCTATCCGTCTTGGTACTTTTCGGTGTTTACTTCTTCTGTTGGAATACAATACAAAATATTTCATTTTGAAGGATGGGTAATCCAGTTTTCTCGTTAATTACTGAGTATGTGCGTAAGTTCTGTATGCTTTTTAATACTCATTTTATTAGCAAGATTCTTCGGTTGCTGATCATGAAATCAGGTTCAAATCCTTGGTCGGATCAATAAATAATATAGTTTTCTTTTATTAAATCTTAGTAGGAGACTGGAATATATCTCAAGTATTTTGGAAATGTTACACTCCCGTACCTCGGGAAGCAATAATTTCACAAATAAAATTTAAAATAAGTTTTATTTTACACTAAAGAATAAAAATAATAATAATAAAATAAATATTATATAAAATGCGATCTTATCGCTTAAGGAGGATTTTATAGCATCTCTTTCAGACAGCCTTTAAAATAAATATATAACATAGGATAATAAATAAAAGTATTATAGAATATAATAGACGGTAGAGCTTAAAGTTCTATAAGCGTACTGCTGAAAATAATGCCTGCCCGTGACATTATTTTTAAATAATGAAAATACAAACAGTATTAACTATATAATGATAGTTATAAGCAGTTTTAAGCAAAGCGATTTTTCGCCTGAACTAGATACATATGTAATATATCTCACAGCAAACTTCACGTCTTCTTTTCGAGCATTTATTCAAATAACTGGTCAAAAGAGCAAAGAGTAAAATGTGTTTTTATTCATAGAAAAAATATTACGTTATTTATTTTGATAAATTTTAATACTCTTAACAATTTAATTAATATAAAGTTATCTACCATATATTCATTTCTATTTTTAATTTAATCTAATAATTGCTAACACGTCTTATCTAAGTTATATATGTACATATATGCCATTACATATTTTA
Source organism: Nymphalis io (assembly GCF_905147045.1). Taxonomy (NCBI): domain Eukaryota; kingdom Metazoa; phylum Arthropoda; class Insecta; order Lepidoptera; family Nymphalidae; genus Nymphalis; species Nymphalis io. Next base: position 11,088,730 of record NC_065899.1, read on the forward strand.
CTGCAGGTATTATTTTTTTTATTTTATTTTATTTATTTAAGATTCACCAGTGGTAAATACATCAACACGTACAAAGGTATACAATTTTAATACAACTTAAAACTAAATGCATTACCTATTAAGGTAAGTAAGGTTTATGATGATGATGATATAGTTCTTGTATTGATATATATACGACAACTATTAACGATTAAATTATAAGTATAACATGAAATTCCAATATAACTATCAAATAAAATATGAATTTATTACGTACCTTCCCGAATAAATATATAGTGAAAAATACAACGAGCTCCAAATACAACGAGAAACCAAAACAAACAAAGCGAGTTTATAATAGTTTTTAGGCTACGTTTGTTAACCCTGCAGTTCAGAAATCTCATATCTATAAAATAAAAATACATCAATCGGAATATACTCATATCTACAATTTCAAAAACATTATTTACGAACGCAGTTGAAATGAAACTGCTTTAAAAAGAATTTGAATTTTTGGCATCGTTATCCGTTTTATACGTTTGTTTCAAAAGTAAACTTTGCTATAGTTGCTTATGTAGATAACATCATATACATGCAGCTCATTACAAGTGTGTGCGTGTGGTTGCGGGAGTATTAAACTGCGCTGCGGTGTTTCTGCTCCGACATTAATTTCGTAATTAAGTGAACGATTTAATCGAACGTTTAATTCGTTTGCCGCTGCCCGACGCATTTCTTATTATTATTCTGTATTCAATATACATTCATTCAATCATTGGTTTAACGAGAAATCATTAACGATGAGAACCAATTGATCACATTAATTTAAAATATTATAATTGATTTTAACCAATCATTACAATCTATATAGCTTCAAATATATTTTAAATTCATATAAACATTTTATGATTTGGTTATTATTTTCTTCCGACTGATATCCGATTTCAGACAAAGACTTTTCTTAACAAACACTAAGCAAATGCGTTCACAGGTGTGTGTGCAAATATAATTGCCCCTAATAATCCTCTCTATTCCCGCACTCTCATAATGCTATAGGACTGTAATCCGACAAAACCGGATAGAGTGCTCACTCAGGAACAACGGCTTGTCATGCTTTACGAATAACAGTTTTATTGCCTAACGCATGATATGCTTTATTACTGATTTTTGTCCCTTTCTTTTTCCACACAGGATTTCTTCTAAAGATATCCAGGTGTGAGAGGAGGACCCGACAATGAATTCAACCGGTCAAATTGGATTCTTACATACTAAAATCTCTGCTACCGCCATCTTTTATCGGATCAGAGAGGCTGCTGGATCATTTTTATATACACATCAGCTACGCCACGCATACCGGTCTCGGCTTGTGGCTAAAGCAAAATCAGGATAAGCCTAAATGAGGCTTCCTTACGTATCCACGGTTCTATTAAAAAAACAAAGTATTGGGGCTGTGAGATGGCTGAGACGATTTCTTCTTCATCTCCACCGCATACGATCGTCTTTTCCTAGTCCCGCTCCACCCTATCCTTCTAGACAATGAGAGTAAGCTATCCAATAAACAATGGAGACAGTCAAGCTTTGATAATATATAGAAACATCGCGTGAACTCCCACTAATTGTGCCAAATTTAGAAAAAAGTGATAATATTTATTTAACGTTTAAATTTCTTCTTTTAAATTATGATGTGTCTAAAAAATAGAAGGTGTTATTAGTGGATACACAATAGCACTCATAATAACAGCCTACAAACATGCAAATGTTGGTGTGTTTCACAACAACGTATCAATTTCGTCATTTTACTTACTATCCCAGATACATTGTCAAGGAAATATGAACCTAATTCACAACATACGCCTTATTACTCGGTGAATTATTCATTAACGATGCCATCAAAATGAGATTAGAGTCGTTAGAATATAATAACTGAAGGTATGCACTTGCTCTCGCGTCGAACGAAATGATTGCCATAATAAACACAAATCATAACACGCCGAATATTCGTTGACGTGGTCCACTGGCTGAATTAATAATATAAAGGATTTTGGCCTTTATCTTCGTAGTAATAGAATATAAATTATATTGACTCATTCTTGGATAACCTTCATATCAATTTAGTACAAACCTGTCAATAATAGCGCTGGCCTTTGCTCTTTGGTATTGTAAAGATTTCACCTTTAAGTGCTTAATAAACTTACGTCGTGTTTTAAATAATAGAAAAATTATGACTCCCTATGAGAAAGTAAGCTTACATGATATTATTTGTTTCATAAACTATTTAAGCTCTGTACTCTGGCTTTGTACGTGTTTCATTTTTATAATATAATATAATTTATATGCCTATGTATTATAAGCGTCGAGGAATAGACCGAACCAAGCAGTGGACCAAACATAAGTAGACCTTTACTATTTCACGGTAATTTTTGAGATTATTTGGAATAATATCATAGATGTTTAACCGATTACATTTTGTGATTTTAATTACATTTAAAAAAAAGTTATGTCTACTAATGCAAAATAATATACAAATAAATGTTTATGGTAGAGTCAAGCGACTCTTACGCCGTGTAGCGCCACGATAAATAACACTAATAGACCTAGGTCAGATAACGAACAGGCCTGAAGCTTAGAGCACACGTGTATATGCCACGGCCGTGTTACGTTCTATAGCGACAATAATTTAACGTCAGTAGCACTTGCATTGAAACCACACTACAATTTAAGACCTATGCAATAAGGGGACCGGCATTGTCCGCTGTCTCGTGGTACCAGCATCTATGCTACGCGCTTTATGTAAGCATTAATCTAGTTTCAGCCTTTAAAATATTTATCTCGCACATTCGCTGTCAAACGCTACAGCGCTTGAAGGTTCACGGGTGTGGCTTTTATGACGATGTAACTTTTATTTTTCGCGTATAAATATTGAGAATAAACATGAAAGTGTTACGCGTTGTGTACTAAATCCGCCTTCAAACTTCGTCCTAATAAAACTCATTTAATATTAAAGAGTCAAGATGGCTCGGTGGCTACAATACTTCAATCTTAAGCGAAGCTGACAGGCTCAAATCTGCGCAAGCAATACTGATTTTCATATTCCTAATTTAAGTATTTATATTCCATTTCGTGCTCGCGTGATATCTTAATCCTGGGCTCCGCTCCTTTTGAGAAGGAGATTTTGAGGCTATTGTATACTACATCAATACGGGTTTTCACCCGCTACATACGCAGATTTCTTATTTGCAGATTTCTTCTCTTTTCCTTAAAAAGAAGAGGAGGCCTTATCCTAAGAGTGTGATATTAGGAGACTGTTATTTCTCAATAAGCAGTCACTGGGAGTGTGTTCGTAGGATTCGCAGACCTTCGTTATTGATGTAAAGTTTTCCACATGCCAACCTATAGCTACTCTTATATGTTCTGAGACAAGGAAATATTAAAATATCGTTTAGTTTGAGATGAATAATAAACACAAAGCCGAGACGGCCCTGTGGTAAGAACGCGTGAATCTTAATAGATGATCGTAGGTTCAAACCCGGGCAAGCACCACTGAATTTTCATGTGCTTAATTTGTGATTATAATTCATCTCGTGCTTTACGGTGAAGGAAAACATCGTGAGGAAACCTGCATGTGTCTAATTTCACTGAAATTCTGCCACATGTGAATTTTACCAACCCGCATTGGAGCAGCGTGGTGTAATAAGCTCCAAACCTTCTCCTCAAAAAGAGGAGAGGAGGCCTTTAGCCCAGCAGTGGGACATTCACAGGCTTTTACGGAATAAACACAAATTTAGCATATGAAAATTCAGTAAATCTGACCCGGGTATGAACCCACAATCATCTATTAAAATTCAGATGCTCTAACCACTGGGCCATTTCGAATCTTGGCTCGTACATAAGTGATAAGTCATTTTTCCAAAGCAATAAAAAACTGTTCGTCAACATAAAGATACAAAAGTTGTCGTCACTATTGTTTGTTCGCGTTATTTACGATCGCTTTATTGTTCGAAATAAAGTCTCATTTGTACATGACACGAAACTACTGCCAGTTTAGGGCCGGCCGTGTCATTTTTTACTAGACTTCGGTGGCTATGATTGAGTCACGCGAAAAAATACAAGCTAACTTTAGCTGATTGGAAACTATTTTATAGGCTTTTATTTAACTTTGTCTATTTGTATGTATGAGTCGAAAATTGCTAATTTTTAAACAGAGATTTTGAGCTATATTTTTGGTTCTCATAATAATAATTGAATATAAAATTTAGTATACATTTTATTTAATTATATACATAGATTAAACAAATGCTTTTTTTAAATAAATAATTTTTAAACTTAATTTTTCATATGATATGATCATATAGAGCTAGGATAATTCATTTGCATTGCAATAAAAAGCTTGTAAAAGATGCACATTCAAATAAAAGCATTTTAGATCTGAAGATTTATAAATATAAAATGTAATATAATTTAAATTATAAAAATAATTTCATGTGTTCAAAATATATATACCTGCATACTGAACAAACAAAGCCGTTTAAATATTCGGCTCGTGTAGACCGGGGCTTAAATCTTTCAAAGCGCCTTATTCAAGAACCACTGAGTTTGATGAAATGGTATACCAGCCAAGCGAACCGTGTGGAGATGGTTCTATAAAAAACTCATAAAACTTCAAGGGAAGGAAATCAAGGGGTTGAATTCAAGGAGCAAAGTTTCCTTATTTAAAATATATTTTACGAATTTCTTTCATTTATATCAAGTGATCGTATATTTTTATACTCTTTATATGACGGTGAATTTAACTTTCAATTTGATACGTAATTTGATCAAATTTAGGAATGTATAATAAATTTATTAATATATATATTTATATTAATTAAAGAGAATTGTATTACAATTATTTTAATTACTTAGTGGTAGGATTTTGTGCAAGCCCGTCTGAGTTACCATTTAGCACATACTCTACGACCAAACAGCGTCAGCAACGTGAGTGAGTGAGCCAGTGTAACTATGTAAATATACACAAGGCATATAGCATCTTAGTTCTTAAGGTTGGTGGAGCATCTGCGATAGTTAATATTTCTTACAGTGCGAAAGTCTATTCGGTGGTGACCACCCAAACGGTACACAACGCACTACCACTTATATACTATAATACTTTATTACAATACGAAATACTTATTTTCCCAGATAATGGGAAGTTTAAGGATTGTATGGACGTATTTCGAAATCCAACGTCCAAGCGGAGTTACAAATAAAATGTTTCGAATTCCTTACGTAGAAATCGCATTAACAGCAATCGAGCTAAAAGATTAATTAATTAAGGCAATGAAATATACGTATAATATGTCGAGTTGATTCCTTGGATGCGATATTGCGTCACTCGAATTATAAGCAATTGTTTTAATTAATGTTGATTTTTAAGCTTTAAATTCATTCAAATAGCAAGGAGATGAAAAGATGTATATGTATGTTTTTAATTGTCATTATCATTTGTTATACTAGCTTCAGATCGCAGCTTCGTCCGCCTGTGAGACTGTGAGTGTTAGGTAGCCCATGTCCTTCTATAATGATCGTTTGAGTAGTTGAAACGTGAAAGTGAAACAAACACGCTTACCCATTTATAATATTAGCAAAGATGTGCAGACTTATTTATAAACTTTATTCAGCGGGTGCTTATCGTAATACTTATTTTGCACTTTGTCATCATTGATTGTTAGACTAATCACGCCTCTTATATTATATATATAAAAATATTGTACGGTTGTTATTGATACTTAGGAAATAGGTAGGCGGACGCGCTCAAATTGGCTCTGTAAGTAATATTAACCATTTACATCTCCAATGCGTCACCAATCCTGGGAACTAAGATATCATGTCCCTTGTGCCCATAGTTACACTGACTCACTCAACCTTCAAACCAGAACATAAAATTGAAGAGTATTGCTGCTCGGCGGTGGAATATATTTCACTAGTTTAGATTAAAGAAATATTGCCACGTTGGTTGGTTAAAAAAAATCATTTTTATGATTTAAGCAATTTCTAACTACACCTATACTCACAGATCTATATATATATTATCTGCAGAAAGACAATGTTTTCTATGACAATGTTTTCTAGGTAATGTGTAGAGTGTTCGAAGCATTATAGTAAATATAAAGACGAAAGTAAAAGTTTACTGGACCTTCATTACGACTAAACACGAACAGGCGATGTCTGAGGGCTGCGGCGTACACAGCTTTCATTCAGCTGACGACCACAAGACGTGCAAATCTATCATAAAGTAATGATTGCGGTTAAAATCCAATAATATATGACATGAATAATATACTATATAAAGTTTAAAATGTATATCCGAGTTTTTATACAAATATAAATCTAACAACACCATAACATATAATTTGTTTAATTTTTTTTTATTTCTGTTGTGTACATACTCGTCAAAGCCTGTCAAAATTCAATATTCCATATAAACGGCTAATCTTCATGTTAGGTATTAACCACCTTATTTAGATAAAACCTCCGTCTTATTCTAGCGAATGGAGCGAAAAACTTTGCTCCTCAAGATAGTCATTAGATACCCTCGTAATACGAGATCGTTGGTTCGAACCGCTCTTCAATCTCACCATAACTCTACACGTAAGAGGATTGCCTCTCCATAAGGATATCGCAACAAATTGACTGTAATTTTGTTTTTTCTTCTCACGAACACAAATCTGAATAGATATCATGCTAACTTTAGGATACATTCGCGGTTACCGATCACGAATGCGAGAAAATTGCTTATTTGAATCCATTTCGATAGTCCGTGTACATACTCCTTTATGCTTAGTCATTTGATATGAGACCTTTATGATTCTAAGGCGTGGGGAGATAAATTGCCATCTCAACTATATTTATGTGTTACTAAATTATTCGATTTGCTTTTGATTTAAAAATTGTTTTGTTGTGCAGTTCTATTTTTAAAAAAACATTATTAATAAAATTATTTAAAAATTTAATAAAACCTTCATTGATTAATTATTTTACATTTTTTTTAAATGAACATGTTTAGGAAACGCAAAAGTTTGTTGATTATAAAAATCAGTTCACCGTAAAAGTTATTTATGTATATTTATTATGTACATATGGTGATTAATTAAAAAATATACAAGTATCTCATAATTGTGTTAGGATATGTTATTGATTACGTTATAAAGTGTCCGCCATTTTGAAAAATGGCTTAAAAGTAATGAGAATGTTTTATGCATGAATCAATCCGCAAACAAGAATGTCCGAAATGGACGTCACTGATAAATGAATTGTCTGAGTTGAAACTTTTTTTTTATTAATATTTCACATTTGTGATTGTTCACTATATTTCTTGTGTACATAGACAACTGATTGGATAATATATGCATGATAAATTTAAACTCTTCTCTCGTACTGTTGAATCAAATATTTATATAATAAATATAGAAAAACATAACTTTTTAGACAATTTTTCAACGATATACACTATGCTATTAATATGCTATATTCAATAAATATATTTGAAAATACAGGCTAGCAGAAACCTACTTCATCACCCGTGAAATGGTGACAACCGACTTATGGTGATATACGATTTTGATGCGTGTATTCTTGAAATGTTATAATTATTAAGATCAATGTCGCATATCATTCTGATATTTTAAGGCCGATTTCTGAGGTGATTCTCGTTCGTTCTTATGGAATAGCCTAACGTGACGTCGGTCACTTAGTACGTTGTGATAAGATATTTTTACCTAAAGTTAATGCACCGCGGCGGTGCAAAATTGCTAGGCCTGTCGCATTCTCGCGAATATCGATAATTTATTGTTAACATTATGCTAAGAAATCCGTTTTTGTCTGGTTTTTTATTTGCTTCACTTTAAAATAATAAATTAATAATGTGATATTTCTAAAATTTTCTGCTAAATTGAATAACTGATATTTATTCATAAAAAGATAAAAAGTCTTAGATATAGTTAAATTAATTTTAAATTTATACCCGTTTTGATTTATGTAATACAATAAAATAAGAATTGTTCAATTAATTTCTCAGCTTAATGGCTTTTAGTTGTGCCAACCGGGCACGGATTATTTTGCCAATATAACTTAGGAGTTTTTTTTTTTTTCGAGTCGCGGGAAGCTTTTGAATGCGGGCAGCGCAAGATCGGCCAACGTGGAAATCCTTGGGGGAGGTCTTTGTCCAGCAGTGGACGTCTTTCGGCTGATATGATGATGATGATGATAACTTAGGATGAAGTAAATACGGTTGAGAAAGAATTTATTAACGTTTTAATATTTAAATATTATTTTACAATTAGTGACAACCCGCTTTTACCGCATAGTGTCGGGTTGACAAGCATACTCCAGTACGCGGTATCAGAGTTCAAAAAAACTTCGACGTACGGTTACGGTGGTTAGATAATAATTATATAAAAGACTGTCTTTCTACAAGGGCAAAGGATTGTAGCTTCTGTAGATAGTACGAGAAGGCACTTTTATTTATTTCTTAAATCGATTGAAATATTTTTTTATTTAATCTACGTTGACAAAAGACCTTTTGTAAAATTTAATTGTTCTCTTTCGTGTTCACGAAATAAAAGCAAATAAATAAAATATTCATTTTAAATTAAATTAATCTATAGCGTTATTGCTTCATTGTTAGCAGGATTTCTACCATCGCAATTAGTGACATTTTATAAGTATTAAAAAATACCAGTTACATAGTCACCCGTTATGACAGAAATAATGTCAATACTAAAAATGTATTATTATATACTTATGAATTGTTAAATTTAAATTTATTATGTATTTTCAATTTTCTAAATCATCTATCACCGATAAAAGTATTCAAATATTTTGTTGATTTGAAACATAAGTATAAATTATATAAATATTTGTATTATATAAATAGGGTATGAGAATCATTAAATGAAGAGTATATTATATACTTTTTTTTTTTATATAGAATAGGAAGGCGGACGAGCATATGGGCCACCTGATGGTAAGTGGTCACCAACGCTCTTAGACATTGGCATTGTAAGAAATGTCAACCATCGCTTACATATCCAATGCGCCACCAACCTTGGGAACTAAGATTTTGTCCCTTGTGCCTGTAATTACACTGGCTCACTCACCCTTCAAACCGGAACACAACAATATCAAGTATTGCTGTTTTGCGGTAGAATATCTGATGAGTGGGTGGTACCTACCCAGACGAGCTTGCACAAAGCCCTACCACCAGTACATGGTGACATTGGCGTAACTCTACCTGATATATAGACTGTATATGTAATATCCGAGCGTATAATTGTGTAAAAACTGCTAAGTGTTTTCTAGTACAAATATAATATGTAGTACAAGTACAAATATTAACATTTTTACAATCTTTCTAAAATGACGTTTGATAAATAAAATCGTAAATATAGCGTTCAATATGGTGATCAAATAGACGCTTTTTGTTTTTGTTTTTTTCAAATAACTGAAGAAGAACATAAACAAAATAGCCTTAGGGCGTTACATGTAAAAACTTCAAATGATCATTGCTCACATTAATTACAATTAAAAATAAACATGAAGTAGGCGAAGAATGACAGGGGTTCAACTAAACTGATGTGGCTCTAGGCTACGACGAATAATGGGCGCTATCAGACCTAAGCCCGCGTAATTACACTACCGAGAATTAGAAGCATATACCGTGATTACTGATTTTTTAACGTGATTATTATAAACTTATTACAAACATGAAATAGAAATCTAGTTTAAATTTCGAATTCGAATTCCTATTTTGAATTATAATGGTTTTTTTTTTATTTCGATCTCTACTGCCTCACTTTTGACTCGTTTATACTGATAAAGAAGTTCTCAACATTTCATAATGAAAGTTAATATAACTTGCTGCTGGGAAAAAGGTAATAAGACTGTTTACCGTTTCCTAGTTTTAGTATTCATTTTTATTATTACAGCGTAATTTTATATAGAGGAACGTTTAAAACAATTTACATTTTCAACGATAAAGTCTTGAAGATATTTTAATGAAAGATTTTCATGTTATATTGTTTATGTATTCATTTTCAGGATCCATTTTCTGATATTTTTTCAGCTGGATAGTTTTATTATCTACAATAAATTGAAATAACGTCTAAGCGCTTTAAAAGCTTCATAATTATATTAGTGTATACTTTTCTTAATTCTTCGACAAAAACAGTAACAAACATGTTACTATATTTTGCAGTAATATATGTATTTACCTAGGTGACGAGAATATTAAATATGGAAGTAAGAATGCAGCAGCCTGTAAATCTCCCGAAGCTTGTCTTAAGAAATTTCGGCACTTAATATAACTTAATATAACCTGTATGAAACACGACATGAAATATTAACACAAATGAATCATATAAAAACTCACCGATGAATCCACAATCTTCGATTAAGATAAATATTTTTAAAACACCACCAGCATATGAGATCTGCAAATTAAAATGAATAGCTGTCCGACTTGTGAACGTTCAGGTATTCAAGAGCGTCAAGACCAATGACTTTAAGTACTTTCCAAGGCACTGTAAACAATGACAAGTTCCAAATTCCTGTTTCTATTGAATATTTCTTGACAAAATAACCCAACATTTTTTATAGTATAGGTAGGCGGACGAGCATATGGGCCACCTGATGGTAAGTGGTCACCAACACCCATAGACATTCGCATTCTAAGAAATGTTAACCATCGCTTACATCGCCAATGCGCCACCAACATTGGGACTAAGATGTTATATCCCTTGTGCCTGTAATTACACTGGCTCACTCACCCTTCAAACCGGAACATACCAATACCAAGTACTGCTGTCTAGCGGTAGAATATCTGATGAGTGGGTGGTACCTACCCAGACGAGCTTGCACAAGTCCGACCACCAGTGAAACATCCAGAATCTTAGGATCTGCCATCTTGTAAGCTAGCCAATAATCCAAACAGGCAAGTAAATATACAACTAGATATATCCTCACTAATATTATAAATACGCAAGTTATTTAATTTGTAACGCTTTCACATCTTAACTACTCAACCGATCATCATATGATTTTAGATAGATGTCCTGCCATCCCTCACACGTGAGCGGAAATAATAATAAAGAATATTTAAGCCATATAATATAATGCTTTATATTTTTATATTAACAATTCTACAATATCCATCCAATCAAAAATCGACTCGGCTTCTTTTATTTCGAAACGAAAAGCATACCATGTAAACATGAAGCACAACATACCATTCGTAATTTCAAAAGCGGCTTGGGCATTGCAACAACAAAACGACTATAAAGGGTAAGACCAACTTTATATGAAAGCTGAGTAATTGCTACCGTCATATGACTGTACAATAAACTTGCGAAGGAACACTGCACACAATAAATTCCGTTTTACGTCTTTGATTAGCTGCATCTCGTGTTACATTGCAAGCTGTATTAATAAGCAGTGGTTGTTACTCGTGCGTTTTACAAAATGTCCGGTCTAAGGACCACCCTATTGCTTTTATATTTCGTGTATAATCTTTTATATGCTAGCGGATAATTCTAACAACCGTTACCTTACACTTGTTTACGCTTATATACACAAGCTCGGACACACAACACACGTGAGTGTGTTGTGTGTCCGAGCATTACTTGAGTGATCAAGTAATGACGGTTTGCTTAAATTAACCTTAAAAATTTAAACTCTTAAAACTATATATATTGGGAATAAACTGACCTCTAACGCACGGTAAACTAGTTCAGGAATCAGTCATTTCTCTGCTGACGGTGCACTACTACAAACGCAAACACGTCTCCAAGTTAATTTATCTGTACAAATTCTAAATATGACGTCACACGATCATTACAAAATCTGATTACACCTTCTTTATAAACAAGGAATGCATTTGATGGTCATGGTTGCTCACATACGCTATCAACGGCCGATGTTGCTTTTACTAACATTATTATTACGCTAGTAACGATGATTAATTATCCTTTGTGTGTGTAATTAAGCTGGTTCATTGACCTTTCAAACGTAAATACAGCAATACTACTCTTGAACAGAAATGGAAGTATTAGTGTTTCGCGGTAAAGCAATTAATTATTAGTAGGACGACTATGGGAAGGCACAACTTCGTAATAATATTATCTCCGATAATTACCAGTTCAAATTGACATATCATATTGATTTAGCTTTTTAAACTAGTATTATAATAATTTAATTAAGTTATTTTACTATTACCGTTGAACAATAAACTAATCGCCAATTACAGTTATATTTTTTAAAGGAGCCCCTATAGTAACGTAGATTTATCCTAATACTATCACTACATAATACAACAAAGTAACTCCGCCGTGTCTGTCTGATAGTTTGAACGCAATAAACTCAAAAAATACCGAACGGATTTTCATATGGTTTTGATCAATAGACAGAATGATTCATGAGGAAGGTTTAGATATAAAATTCAAGAAATATGTATGTTTATATAAATAGGCTGAAAAATGACTATAACTGTTGAGGATATCGAAAAATAATGCATCGAAAGATAAGAGCTATATGTATTACGATATAAACGATTTATGCATACCCTTATTACCCACGCGAAAATGCAATAAAAAATAATAATAACGTAGCTAGTTGTAAAGCATATAATTGAAATTTATCCCGTGCCTCGAAAAGCACGTAAAGGTCTTACACCTGAACTCTTTCCAGTCGTGTCGGACTTGCCGTCCAATCCAGTTATGAGAGCGAGGGAATAGAGAATGCACCTGTATTTACACACATTTGTTCACTATAATATGCCCTACATAGTTAGCTAGTCTCCCTTGAGATTAGCCGTCGTGGCGAAAATCGTCAAGTCATCGTCATCATCAAAACAGCTGATAAATTAGCACTTACCTAGATCACATTTCAAGAGACCTATTAAAATATGCCAATAAATATAAATCGAAAATTTAATTTGATATACGACCTATAATACTGTTCTCCGAATAGAATGACGAAAAAGTTAAATAATGACGCGGATTCGCTTCACTGCGAGACGTCCGGCTGTAACAAATGATCTAAAAATACGATGTGATAATTTCATCGTATCTTATTATAAAGCTATTATCGATTTGGCAAGGTTCGTGGTCGTTATTATTCTAATTCGATTTTCAAAATTTCTTCACATTTATATAATTAAAATAAATGTAATAATCGTAGAGGAATTAAAATGTCGTTCTATTATGTATTTCACGAATAATCTCGTGTTATTATCGTTTCGTAAAATTGTTATACATATAAAAACTATTTTAGGTATATTTACTATGTATATTAATATAATTATTAAAGTGAATCTCTTAGATAAAAAATCTCAATCACCGCAGAACACGTTCGTGAAATGTCAGAAAGTATTATGCGACATAGACTATCATTATTATAATATTACGATACACGCATTTAAATAACGTATCACCAGAAGACCACCTTCTATATTTCACGAGTGAGATACGAAGTGACTTCATACAAAAAAAAAGAGAGGGATACCTCTCTGAAGATCATAATATGTATAGAATTTTTTTATTAACTAAATATTGCATTACTTACAAACGTTGCTTAGTGGGTGATTCGTTAAATAATGCTGTCTTCTTTCGAATGTCAAATCAATAATGACAAAAAGATAGAAATCATTGTTTAACTAAACATCCTCTTAGCAACGATTATTTATTAGTAAGGCCGTATACATAACTTGGTCAAAGTGAAATCACCTCCGAGAAGCCGAGATGGCCTAGTGGAAGCCGAGATGGCCTAGTGGTTAGAACGCGTGAATCTTAACCGATGATCGTGGGTTCAAACCCGGGTAAGCACCACTGAATTTTCATGTGCTTAATTTGTGATTATAATTCATCTCGTGCTTGTGCTCTAAACCTTCTCCTCAAAAAGGGAGAGGAGGCCTTAGCCTAGCAGTGATACATTAACAGGCTGTTACTGTACCGTATACATAAATTAATGAAATTATATATTATTCAGCTTTTAAAGTACAAGAAAAGTCGTAAACAAAACTGCATACTAATTTATTTCTATATAGATTGTAAAATTCTTTCATCTATTAGAACTCAATTCACTAATAAATTAGAATATAAAAAACGTGTATTGTTAAAACATCCAATTCAAACGAAAAGTACATTCGTATTAAAAAAGTCGATACAATTCTGTATTCGGACATAGCTGGATGACATTGCTGTACTTTGATTAATCGTTGCTACGATTGCATCGAACCCCCACTGGCAAACTAAATGGAATATCTAAGCCACTGTGCCGAATAAGACCTTTTAATAACGAGCGCCAACTAATTTATCTAGTATAACGTTTATAAAAAAAAATAAAGTTACCGTCGCTAAATTTCCCACAACTGGACAAAATATAACCTGAACACGCTGTTTCGTTGCGAATACATACACGTTATGTATAATTTCTTGCAAGTTATTTCACGGGATAAGGGATAAGTGTTGGCTAATATTTCTTAGAAAGCCTTATGAAGGAAAATTTTAATTAATAAAAATAATGGTCAAAGGAATCCATATAGCATCAGATTGCCCATTTGCTAGTATATCTAACTATATTTAAAGCTCAATAGTGTTTGAACAAGTTTGAATCCGCGTCCTACGGTTAATATTCAACCGTTCTATGCACTACAAACTCTCAAATGATGCGGTTAATATATGAAATATATTATATATTTCTACATTATTGTATTGTGTTGCAAGTAACATAAAATTTTAACTTTAGTAATAAAAACTGAGGTCTGGGAGTTCAATATAGCCACACGATCGGTAGTACTGCAATGCGGAGTACATTTTTTAATTACTCTATAATTAAATTTTACGCTATAGACTTTCTTACCATTATTCTATTGAAATATAATATTAATGTTATAATGTAAATCATGATTTATTCAATATACATGAAATTATCTATTGTTTGTGAATTTATATTTGGATAATATGTATATGGATAATCATTTTAAAACTATTAAGACCTAAATGCTTTTATTTAATGTATGGAATATTAATTATTGCGTCTTGGATTCTCTTTTTAAATTTTTACGCTCTTACAAGTTATATTTGGCAATGTCCGTGGCTAATTATTATAATAAAACCAAAACTAATGAATCAGAAAGTATCTTGGTATATTTTATTTTTTTATGTATAAGTGAAATGCCACTACCTGAATTGCTCACCACGAGGTCTCCAAGCCTATAGGTGATATAGGCGCACAAAAAGAATGGTTTTTACGCTAATCCTATCCAAAATATATTTTTTTATTATCCGACATAAGTTTTCAAGTAAATTAAAAATATAGGGATTACTTTGTATGAATTTATGTGTACCCGTATGAAGGCGGGACGAGCAGCTAGTATTATATATAGCTTGTCAAAATAAATCAAGATGCTAAAATGTAACGCTTAATGTCAAAGTTTTACGAGGCACGAGAAATGTACTTCGCATCGCATCGAATAAAAATATTTTATACCATCTGAAGCAGGCCTTACCGGCACCTTTGTATTGTTTATGGTACAGGTGGGTATAAATTAGTCCAGTTAACAGAAACTCGCTCTTTAGGGGTCCTCGCATTGAACAGGTTCATTCGGTTAATTTGTTTCGTTTTTTTATCCTTTTATTGGAATGAGTCGGTGAGACCTTGACTCAACGAGGTGTAACAAAATGACCGAATTTGTAACGAATTGATGTCCGGCCTAAGCGTGATCTTTAATGGTTACACCTGCTTATCTTATCAATCTAAGTTTCAATTAGGTAAATTTTATTTTTATTTCACTCTGTAGTTCATTTCCTGATATTAAAAAACTTCGAGTCCCTCGTTAGTCAGTGGCTAGCGTATAAAGCTGCAAATCCAAGGTCCTATGATCAAACCCTGGGTCAGACAATTAAAAAGTCATTGAGTTCTTCTGTTAAGAAATTCTCAGTGGCTGCTCGGCGTCTGAAAATTTACAGCGATTACATTCCTGTGCCTCAGAAAGCACGTAAAGCCGTTGTTCTTGCACATGTATTATTTCAGGTCATGTCAGGAATCAGAGAATGCAATAGTGTTGGCTAATCTCTTTTAAAAAAGGCGGCCATGGCCGAAATCGTTCAAAATTATCATCATCATATTTGAAAACAAAAATTAAATTCGACGTTTTAGAAAGCATTATTGGCTTTTATTGGAATGAAATGAATTTACGGTATTTCAATTCGTTTTGACTTCTAGCCAGTAAGAACATTTTCTCACAGTCACAGATCCAATCAAAATATCTTTTATAAGATTATTTTTTTAAACACAACGCTAATAGATGCGTTTAATAGAAATTTTATTTTAATTATCGTTCGTATTACGCTTGAATCGGTCTAAATCGGTCGATAACCGTGTTGTGTGCAGTATCATATAATCGACATTATTGATCTATGGACTACTGTCTGCGTATGATTTATAATAGCTTCCGTCGAGGACATCATTCCTCTACGATGATTTTCAATCACATCCGACGGTTCGTTAGCTTGTATCTGAGATCGAATTTGTGAACTTGAAATGTTATAGAATAGACATTTAACTATTATAAAATAATATTTATTTATAACGCTTTGAAGTATTTGTGTTTTTTTTTTAATATAGTTAAACTATACAATCACGTTATGATTGTACGTACTTTATGAGTTACATTATTAAATGTATATAAAAAAGTAGCTAAGGTAATGATTGCGTTTAATTTTAGTTTCAAAATATATCAATGTGTTTAAGATATTACGTCATGTTTAAAACAAAAAAATCTCTAATAATTCTAAGCTATATATCCATGTAATTCAATATCTTAATGTAATAAATTTATATCAGTATATATTTAAAAGATCATACTGTTATTAATATATGTAAACGGGTAGCTAAATGAATGCCTGTTTTTAATTTTAGTTCTATAATATGTATGTTAATATGTTTAAGATATTACGTTTCAACATAATTGTATCATAGAAAAAATCACTAATAAATTTAAGCTATATGTCCAAGTAATTCAATATCTTTTATGATAAATTAATATAAATTTAAAAGTCCAGTCTATTACTTGTGAAATTCCCATGATGTTTTACCGTTGCTAACATCAACAAGTAGCACAACATATGTAAATAAATTGAGATGAGCATTCCCGCGGCTCGATCTATCAGTAATTCACGTAACATTATCAATCAAATACCTATGATTGATGGAATATTTTCCTTCGGTAGCGAGGTATCTTGTCCACTCCGAGTTAATTAAGACGTCCCCGGTGCCCGTTGATGTACATCATACTTCTGAATGATATTATCGTATTCAAATGTCAATATCATATGTTATATTATGTCACAGTAACGACTTGCCAATACTGTATACCATTTTAAGGCTTTATGAAGTCGAAACTCTTTGCAAAACACGAACGAACACGTGAAATGTGAAAATGTTATTATCGATATTGTCTGTAACGGTTGATTAATTAGACACATTATCACTTGCATATATATTTTTAAGCAGAATACATTGAACTAACTCAATATAAATTTATTATAATTCCCCGTAAAATTGATTGACTGTCATTTTCAAAATGTCATTTATGGTTTCATATTAATAAAATTGCGATGAAATGTCATAAACGTAGTTTTAAAGATAAAAATGTTAATATTTACGTGCGATTTTACGTATGAACACTAAAAACTGTACATTTCGATACCAAATAAAAATCTTTCTATCCAACTACTATAAATATTTACACGTAATATTTCATACAGATTTTTTTAAGCAAAAATCCATCAAACCTTTCATAAAATAAAGCAAATTCTGTTATAACTCAAAAAGAGTATTTAGTGTGTTTTAAAAAATAATACCGCAGCAAATGAACGAAGCGTATTACAGCTTTTTTTTATACTTACGCATGTCGGAGACTGTAAGCGTTGTTTTTGAGATTTTATCACCTCTACCTACGAAGTCAGGTTTTAAGATCTAATAAAATAAGAATATCTGATCCGTTAACTTTATTTGGCTATAACAAAAGGCATTCGATATTATCGCCGTTTGCGAATCAAATAAATTATAGCGTAAATTATCTTGTTGAGATCCATACTGCTATAAAAGGTGCTTAATATATTTATAATTTAACTTAAACATTAAAAAATTTGCATATATTTTGGATGGATTCGAGAGGTGAATTTCAAGATTGTGGACAGGAGTAAATCAGGAATTTAAGTAGATAAGATTTTGGGACTATCAAGCCTAGATAGATTAGACAGGACTTTTTTGATTTATATTCTAGAAACATTGAGGATTACTAGTAAGGCAATGTGCCTCCAACCTAACCTAATCTAAATAACGATAAGATATTTTGTATCTTGTGCCTGTAGTTAACTGGCACACTGCCCTTTAATCCAGAACTCAACAATAAGCATTGCTGTTTGGGGTAAAATATGTTATGAGTTTATGTTACCTTCCCAGCCCTACTCCCAAATAAAATCAATCAGTTACTTTACTGTCAGAAAGAAATACATCGTAATGCTTTGTTCAGGTTTGAAGATCAGGTTTACAATTAAGATTCTGTGGTTGTAAAATTTACATTCTGACGTGGTCCTATCATTCAAGTCATCTAATATTATTAGAATTCAGAAGTTGATAACCACCAAGAGTAAAATGAATAAATAATATTTATAGTATTTTAGAAAACAATAACAAAATATATATCAATACGCATATTATGCGAAAATGTTCTGTATGTTACGCTTTCACGGCTAAACCACTGAACAGATTTTGCTGAAATTTGATATGAAGTAAGCTTCAACCCCAAAAAGGCTACTACTGCAACCAAACCCCCAGTACCCACAGCCCCCCCTAAAACGCGTGCGATCCCGCGGGCGAAAACTAATATCAAATAAGCGTGTATCTCCGTGTAAGTTGTTTTATCATTCGTTAAAAATTTATTCATTTATTATTACAAATATTACGGTTATATATTTAGAAAGCGTAAAACTGTATTTTATGATATGATAATAGTATTTATTAAAGTTGTATGAACCAAACAATAACGTTGTTTTTAAATAGTTGTATGTTAAAACATTTTAACTACACTTAGTATACATTAGAGGTAATGGTATGGTGATAATGGATTCTTTTGTTGTTTAAAAAAAGTCGCAAAACCCTGTGAATTGAGTTTCATCTTGTGCTTTTACTGGCTTAAAACTCGTTCTATTTAAGCTTAAGTTAGTGTTTTGTTGTTTTTATTCTTAGCTTTCAGAATAATTCGTGAAGCTTTTTAATATATACTTCTTTAAAATCATTTGTAATTTTTAATATTTATAGCTTTTAAAAGTCTTATGTTGTTTGTAAGATTTTATTTTGCTTAGTAGTGAACGTATGGAATTAAGATATTATGGATGCGTCGTATATATTATCGATGCAGATCACGAGGGCCTCGGCTCAAACCACAGGTTGGACCAATAAAAAAGTTATTGGGTTTTTCTGTCAAAAAATTCTCAGTAGTAGCCCGGAATCTAGAAATAGGAAGTGTGTACATTCCCGCACCTCGAAAAGCACGTAAAGCCGTTAGTCTTACACCTGCACTTTCCTGTCGTGTCGGATTGACATCTCATCAGATAATGAAAGTTCGGGAATAGCGAGTGCACCTGTGCTTGCGCACAAACTTATACACTATAATATGTCCTGCGGAGTTGAATAGCCTCCCTTGAGACAGGCTGCCGTGGCCGAAATCGGTCAGGAGGACATGATCATTATAAACAAAAGAATCTAATAGGTTAACAGTAAACACAGCTAAGTGTTAGGATTCGTACCCCATGGGTGATTATTATTGCCACTTGTAATTTGAATATTGAAAAAAAAAACTAATTATAATATTAATAATTATTTAAAATATTCTATTTTTTAAATTAATCTATTATTATTATTTAATTTACGCCACACAATGCCACACAGCTGGACAAAAGTCTGTTACACTCTTATATCTCCGCGTGCGCCCGGCTCTTATGTACTATTACTTAAATAACCGTATCGTTAACTTAACTGTAATCTACTCAATGTACATACTATAAATAGTTCGTGTAAAAATAAAAAAAGGAAATTGAACAATGTTAAAAACAAAAGAGATATTAGTCAAGAGTAAATCGAAAATAAAATTGTTTTAATGAAATTTATTTTACTGTTTTGTGTATGGAACACGTATTCTTTTATTTATAAAAAGCATAATGTTATATTTACGCGTAATAATGAAACGACTTTTGTAAATTAGTCCTCTGATTACAATGTGCGCTCTCCGCTTGAGGCTCTCATGGTTAAAGTATATAATCACAGTAATATGACCGCAACTTCATCCCTATTAATATTATAAGAACTAAAGTATTCTGAACAAGACGGCTTTGTGGTTAGAACTCGTGAATCTTAACTGGTGGGTATTGTGGAAGACCGTCTGGGTAGGTACCATCCATTCATCAGTTATTCTACCGCTAAACAGCAATACTTTGTATTGTTGCGTTTCACTTTGAAAGGTGAGTGATCCAGTATAACTCCAAGCTCAAGGGAACATAAAATCTTATTTTCAAAGACTGACGGATACATTGGCGACGTATAATGGAATGATTAATATTTTTGTTAACTGATGATTACAATTTGAATATGGGGAAGTACAGCCTTTTTAGATACCTAATTTTTGTTTATTATTCATCTCGTGTAGAAAAAAAGATTGTGAGTGAACCTGTATGTGTCGGATGAAAATTAACTACCTTTATGCACCAACCTGTATAATAGTGACGTGGTGATCAACATCACTAGGGTCACTCGAGATAATGCGATTCTAACGACACCTCATACATCGAAATTTGTTCAGACATTTTTCAACAAAAGTTAGTGTCGACTAAATAAGCTGACATTCATACATGCCTGAACCCTAAGAACATTACACACCTTTTTTGAACACTCGTGTGAAATAAACTCTATTCAAATTACCTTATATTTAATAACTAATAAAATGAGAATTCAAGATTATTTTTAGATGTACAGCATCAATGGAATTCGTTTTAATTTGATATGCTATATATTTTTTTCATAATTAAATTATTTTTTACAGATAGTAACCAATGTTTTCAATTAAACATTTAAAGTTTTTTTCTTTAAAAATAATGTGAACATCGTTACACCTTAATGATTATAAACATTATATTTTAAGTAATTACAATATTAAGATGAAGTTTATAATATAAATCAATAGTATAGATTAAATAACACTCCTAATGCTACCTCATAATATATCACTAAACACCAAATAATCATATTATATAAACTTTACATTTATAATGAAAATATTTTTATTCATAACACTTTGACAAGAAGATTTGAATTGTCAAGCGTTACCTTTTCACGGAATGTAAATTACATACAATTACTTAGTTCATGCACAATATGAAGCAATCATTCAATCCATGTATATTGTCAGATATATATTCAGACAAAGAGTATAGGATTTACTAAAACATAATTTTTTATAGCTTATTGATGCCTACTTAGCGGAAACTTTATATACTGCGGGGTTTTATTAAAACGCATATACGAGTACTGCTCCTAAAAACGATTTATTAACTTAATAACACAATACTCATAATAAAAGAAAAATTTCGTGTCAACAAATGTCAAAACGTCACCAGCGCAATGACTTTGACCACCTAGCGATGTAAAAGTCGCACGTTCGATCCTGACCCTTTTGCCATATATCCATAAGGGCTATAATCGACTCTACTCCTAACATAAGATATACGCTTAATTGAAAGGTTATTTTGAATTAGTAATTCTTAAAAAATGGACATTGCTAGTATTCTTTTACAATATACATATTTATAACATGTTTTATTTTGCAAATACTAAACTAATAATAATAATAATGTCCTCCAGACCGATTTCGGTCACGGTGGCCAATCTCAAGAGATATTAGCTAACTGCGCAGGAGATATTATACTGCAGAAGTGATTGAGCAAACAAAAGTGCATTATCTATTCCCTAACTCTTATAATCCGATGGGACGGCAATCTGACACGACCAAAAAGAGTTCAGGCGCAGGGCCAACGTCTGTACGTGCTTTCCGAGGCACGGGAGTGTACACACTTCCAACTTCCAGACTCCAGGCTGCTATTGAGAATTTTCGACAGAAAAACTCAATAACTGTTTATTGGCCCAAACTGGGATTTGAACCCAAGAAGCGTGACAAGACAAGAGTGAGACATTGTAACTAATTAATTTGACGGGCCGGTTGGCGTGGTTGTAGATATTTGCCTTTCACGCCGAAGGTTGTGGGTTCGATTCCCATACAGGATAGACATATGTGTGCATGAACATCTCTGTTTGTCCTGACTCTGGGTGTAATTATCTATATAAGTATGTATTAACAAAAGAAAAGTAGTATATCAGTTGTGTGGTTTCCATAGTACAAGCTCTGCTTAGTTTGGGATCAGGTGGCCGGGTGTGAATAATGTCCCAGGATATTTATTTAAATAAACAGCAAAAAAAATTAAAAGGCATTTGAGGCATAACAGATTTGTCATATGCAAAGCCGAGATGGCCTAGTGGTTAGAACGCGTGAATCTTAACCGATGATCGTGGATTCAAACCCGGGCAAGCACCACTGAATTGTCATGTGCTTAATTTGTGTTTATAATTCATCTTGTGCTTGATGGTGAAGGAAAACATCGTGAGGAAACCTGCATGTGTCTAATTTCATTAAATTCTGCCACATGTGTATTCTACCATTGGAGCAGCGTGGTGGAATAAACTCCAAACCTTCTCCTCAAAAAGGGAGAGGAGGCCTTAGCCCAGCAGTGGGACATTAATAGACTGTTACTAACTACTACTAACTAAAGCCGTGTTGGAGACATGGCTCGTATGTAAGGCTCCCTTTTCAACGACACATCGTCTATGATTAAAGGTCATATACCCTCAGACGATCATTTTGATTTCATACTATAATGACAAAAACAAATGAAACTAAAATTTGTCTGGAAAGTTTGATAAAATAATAAATTTATTATTGAACTATAGAACTTACTAATCGGAGATTATGCGACTGCAATTATTGAATATATAACTAATTAACGAAATGGAAAATACTAGAAATATATTTTGAATATTTTATTCAAGTGCTTTAAAGGCTTTCGCAGTCTTCTAATGCTAATTTAATCTTCGTCGGCCTTTTGCTGTAAGGGCTTTGTCTTTTATCTCAAGTTGGACCATCTCTTACACAAGATCGATTTCATCCACTTACCTGCCTTTTGTAATTTTAACGAGTTTGTTCAAACAAATGTACTTAATATAAAACAAGTTAACCGTTCCCTTTAAAGTCGAAATTTTTGAAATACCTACCTTGTTTTAAATAAATATGACGCCATAATAGTTAAATAATTTTATATCCCAAATTCCAAAAGTAATTTACCTTAAATTTATTTTAAGTTTTTAAAATTGAATACATTTCTGAAGATAAACAACAAAATTTATTTAGCTTCATTAAAAATATGAAATCAATTGATTTGTATAAAGATGTTTTTTCAAAGGTTATAAAAATATTTATTCGATATTTAAATATTATGTTTATGAATATTTCCGATTCGTTGAAGACATAAATCTTACTTAACGTAGCCTTTATCACGGAGAAGAATCGCTCGAGGAATAAAATATAGATGAGATTTCTTTTACTGAATATCGATAAATCGTTAAGTGACTGAGAGAAATTCAATATATGGCGTTAAGGCAGCGATACCCGCTGTGACCAGTATAATTTGCTAGCACCAGCGTGGCGCGGGGAACCATGCAGCGATTTTAGAGTTAACATACGATAGTTAGTTTTAAAGCAAATTGTGTTTTCTTTAACAGAAACGGTTTAAGTGTAAATTAAAGTTTGTTCTCGGATGCCGGAAAACAAATGTGCCAATTGGTAATATTTTCAATCTTTATACATTATAAAAGCATCCAAATCAACCGAGGCTAAAAAATTTTTTTATCAATAGAATCATAACTGCGTATACATAAACAAGGATGTTGACCTTTTCACCAAAAGTATATACAAATTTAGAATGTCTATAATACCATTAATAAATAATCAACATTTAATTATCAGTATATTATTAGTATTTTTCATTCCTTACCATTATTAATTTTCTTTTTTTTTTTTGTAATTTGAAATTTTCATGTGTCATATTTTTGGATTTTTATAGTCCATGCTTATATTTTGATGTACCGCTTTATCTTTATTTTGTAAACTACTTATTACTTACGTATTTTTATGTATTTGTGTGAACTTTGTTGGTTATCTAATAAATAAATACGTTACCTTAACACCGTTTCGGAAATGAATATATCAGAAAAATCGGTGAAAACTCAGCAAGTTTTTTTTTATTCTTAAGTTAATGTCTTCGCCAATAGACTAAGAAGTACACTTTTAACTCTGTCATTGTGCACCCGACCATTAGATCTAAGACATTTTATCCCTTGTGGCTTTAATTACTCTGGTTAACTCACCCTTCAACCGGAACATAGTAATATTCAGTGTTACTGATTGACGGTATAATAAATGCTGAGTAGTAAACCATGTTTAACAGGTTTTCAAGTAACATCGATTACTATGACCGTAATTTCCTTAATAAAGCAGCGTCCAAGCTTATAATAGTTATTAAAATTTTTGAAGAGTCCTTGAAATTTGCAAAACCCATCAATTTTTTTTTTAATGTTCACTCACATACATTATTATGTACGTTGTATTTGATCATATGTAGTTGATTTCATATTATAATAAGCATTTATGATTCGGAAAGGTCTAGAATTTTATTTTTTATTTTTTTTACTACTGATATTGTAACAAAGGCTAGTAAGATAACAGCCTATAAGTCGCGTTACTGGTCAAAGGCTTTCTCTTCCCTTAAAGAGGTTTTCAAGTTTATTTACTAAGCTGCTTCAATGAACCTCGCGTGCTGGAGACATACATGCCAGAACACAGAACACTCGACAAATGCCGTTTTCCTGGTGATATTTTTCTATATCGCTCTTTACGACATGTATAATCAACACAAATTAAACACACGAACATTCAGTGTTTGACTTATAACTAAAATTATTAAACGAGCTACATTGTTTAAAAGAAATAAAAATAACATATGGTCGCTCCTGTTTCTATCACAAATCCTCACCTATCGTTGACATTCGTTTCATCACAAAACGATATAAAAAAAAATTGAAAACAGTCTCATAATTGGCACAAAAGACGGCATATCGCAAAAAAACATCGAGCCAAAGCGCTTTATCTTTTTTCGAGATTATGATTTTTGTTCTTCATTTTTTCTTTGCAGCCTCGCTGTGAGCGGCTTATTTTTTATCTGTTTCATAGTTTCGTTTCGAAAACTCGAACGACAAACGAATAGAGATGCTCTATGGAGATATTTTTCGGAATGATATTTAAAATTTAAAAGTAACATTTGCATTTTTTATTTCTTTTATTTTACATACATCCTCCTAAGAGTCATTAAAACTGTAACTAAAGAACTCACTATACTGTGGTTGGTTTTTTTACTTCTACTTCAACGCTTACTACTCAAATATAACTACTACAGGAATTAAAAAAAAATTAGATTACATGTTCTTACTTATTGATAAATAAAATAATATAAGATTTATATTAAAATAACGTCTCTACACATTATCTGATGCATTTTTTACTGGACCTTTTTTAAATTATGAACAGCGCCAATAGTGATAATGTTAGCTACCTGAGCGTGGGTGCCTCTAAACACCGCTAGTGAAATATTGCGGGCCAACCCTTGTCACACAGTCACTTTATGAAGGAGATAGAATATTTAAAAAAACTAAGGAGTAAACGAGATGTAAGCTGTCTGCGAAAGAATGAACAATCATTAATTGCTTTTGATTGCATTTCAAGGATATTAATTTAGTGGATCTGTCAAGGTTCATATTTTCTGATTTCGTACGGTGTCGTATAAGAAAAATGGTATTTCATATTGAATGAATTGTTTACATAACTCTGGTTTGAGTCATTGTATATTACGGATAGAATCGGTGGCTGTGACTGTCAACACATTCATTTAAGAAGGAAGTATTTGTCGATTCCGACCGTATTTCCTGGGGAAGTCTGATTTTTAAGGAAAATTTATTACTTTCTTATATATTTTTTTATTTAAACTAAAAAACGAATCGAATCTTTGTAATATTTTACACTTACATTTTAGGTAACAATATAAATATATCGCGAAGAAGTATGAAACAAATTTATAATTGGAACGACATTTTATTAAATAAAGATTGAAAAAAATTTAGAAAGAGAATAAATATAGAAATATAAAAAATATTATAGAAAAAGGTTTTTTTTAAACACAAAAATAAAATATCATTATTGAGTTCTCACAAAGCCCTTTCACGGCCTATGTAGTATAATGTGTTTTATATTTTAAGAGTATATCATAAAGTATGTTTTCGTTTATAACTAAGTCACAACATATACGATTATTGTCACAAAAAGTACACAAAGAATGACTTATTTAATATGTATATAATACAAGCTTTACCCGTGACTTAGCTGGCGTCACAATTCTGAATTGCTAAATACAAATTTTAGCTTGCTTAGCTTTTGAAGAAAGTCAAAAATGACGGATTTGCAAACTTTCATCCCTTTCATCCCCTTACGGGTTAAATTGAAAAACCTTACTACGTAAACCGCAAACCTATTACGTATACGAGGTGTATGTAATTTTATGGTGCTTAGCCTTAGCTTATATATATATATATAATTTTACACATTCCTTTTTTTGACACTATCCATCTAATTTAAAGTGACATGAAGTCCGTCGGCACTTAAAATACAATATTTTTTGTCATGTGATCTGATCTAATTCGCAAATCTAACGTTCTTGACATTTCTTGATAAAACATTCTGATAAAACTATACAAATCTTCGCCTCGTCCATCACATGTAAATGTATATGGTGTTGTTGATTTGCAAAGATTTGATTTGATTTGAGTCGATCACGAATACGATGGTTATATTTTATTGTAATGTTAATTTAAAAAACCGTTTATCACGTTCACGTTTCAACCTCAACAGCATAATTCTCGCTTAGCAATTTTAAAGTCGCATCTTTTGATGTATTTTTCAAATTAGTAATTCCTTTGTAAGTGAATTTTGTATATTAATAATAGGCAAACATGATACTTTTTAGCTTAGTAATATATATTGCGTTTAAATTTAAACATATATAAAAGATAGAGCCCTAATAAATAATGAAACTGTGAGA
Organism: Nymphalis io; assembly: GCF_905147045.1. Lineage (NCBI taxonomy): Eukaryota > Metazoa > Arthropoda > Insecta > Lepidoptera > Nymphalidae > Nymphalis > Nymphalis io. Next base: position 11,116,050 of record NC_065899.1, read on the forward strand.
AATGTATTTATTTCATTTTATTTTGAAACACGTGCAGTGTTACAAATCGATCTTGAAATAATACTCTCATTGAAACTCAAAATAAACTTGATCATTTAAACTAAAAAAAAAACTATTGTATTTTGTAATCTATATATAATCTATGAGAATCTTAACCGCAGATTGCTGGTTCAAATCTGAGCAATGACGACAGTTTCCATATAAATAATTACTGATAAATTATCTAGCATTTCACATAATAAAATCGATCTGATGATCAATTAATAGCTATAACTGCGTGGTTTAGATATTAGGTACAATTATAATTAATTAAATCAAATTATGATTGGACAAAATATTATAAATCAGTGTACAAATATGCCAAAATAATTTTAAACGCTCCGTCATTATCTTGACGAGCCAATGATCAATTGTTTACAGTGATTAAAAGTTGATAGTCACAAATTGCCTTAAAGTCATTTTCGTCCTACGCAGTCCCCAATACATATTGACTAACAAAATTCTAATATATTATCTAAGGGCGACAATACAGAGATCCAGCGACGCTTTCTAAAGCGACAATTTTAAGAGATTGCGTTTTTAGGTAAAAAAATAGTCAATGATTTTCAAAAACTTTAACCTTTTATTGCATTTAAGATATTCAAAAGCCAATTATGTAATTTTCAAACTATAATATATAACAATAAAAAGAGCCGATATGGTTCAGTGGTTAGAACACGTGAATCCTCTAAATTTTCGTGTACTTTATTAGTTTTTATAATTCAACTCGTGCTCGGCGGTAATATGACAAAAACTGTCCTTAATGAATTCGATCAGAATTAAATAATAAATATAATCATGTTCGTTTATCAAACCGTGTCGAACATTGGTAAGAATGTCAAATTTTTAGCATTTCCGAAATACTTTTGGCAACCCTGAATAGCTTTAATAAAATAAATTATTTATAGTGGTAAAAAAAATCGATTTTCAATTATCTCACATAGCTGCAAATGGACCCAAATCTTTAAACATGATTGATCGTCATTCGTTTCGGAAACTGACGGAATGTGAATACTCCAGCGTAAACTTCAACGCGGCCATGTTTTTTAAGCAACAAATTACAGCATATGTTATCAGAAACATAAATTAGATCAGTAATTACGTCATCGATTTTTTTATTGCTTTATATTTATTATGAAAAATGTGTGTTCTGTGACATAAACATGTGTTATAGTAATCATTTTTTTTTCCTGATATAATGTATTAATGTAAATAAATCAGTTGTTCTATTCATAGGATCTCATTTCGTATTTGATTCTGATAGATTGAAAATTGACTAACGGTGATACGCTATTTTGATGCGTGTATTCTTCAAATGTGGTAATTGTGACAAAATTACTTAACACTTTCTAACATATTTTCACGAAGTTCTGAAGTGAATTTTGACTTGCTCTTAGGGAATAGTACTATAATTGGAAAAATATAATATTTAGTGTTAATATAATATATAATAAATTAATCCACATAATTTAATTTAGTTAACAATAAATGGTAATTGGCAATTATACAGTTATATAGGCATATATACGTTGTTTAGTAAATGATTAGTTAAACAATGCTGTGTCTTCTCCTTTCGAATGTCAAATCAATAATGACAGAAAAAAAGAAAGCAGTGTTTAATTAAATAGCTGCTATACAACGTTTGTAAATAAGGTCAATTATATTTATCCAAGTGGAACTATTCATTTTATCCCAATAATATATTGAAAGTGAAAAATTTTCATGTCATATTTTATTATGGCGATGTTAATTTTTAGTTAATGTATATATCATAATATTGAATATAATAACGCAATATATCGATTGCCATGCTTTTTTATTATTTATGAATGAAAATTGTAAATAAGTACTTTAATTTTTTTTTTTCAATTAATAGGCCAGCGTTTGACCATTGACTTGCCTGATGTTAAGCATCGACACGGTCTAGGATGTAGCACGCTTGCCTATGAGAAACCTGTTTACGCTAGATTTGAAGACACCAACGTTTTACCTATCATTAAATTAATTTAATAAACGAATATTTTAAGCAATATTTTTAATTAAAATTTACTCCGACCTCTTACGGTATTTTTCTTATTAACCTGTTCCATATAATGTTCCAGATATTGGCGTCATTACATAACATTTCTTATCTTGCTTCTTGTCTATGGGATAGTTGTGATATGCTATGTAACTGGTGATTTGATATGAAGGTAACGGTGGTAACTCACCGTTACCTTCATATCAAAATGTCTATTTAACAGCCTCGTCAGTATAGTGGCTAGCTTATAAGCTAAGCAGATTGAAGGGTCCTGGGTTTAATCCCCAGATTGGATTAAAATATTGTTTGCCTATCTATATCTATCCTGTATTATACAGGGTATATTTCGGAGAGTGTGCTTAGGAACTAATTACTTTGGTTCCCCCGTCACCATCTTATCACAGAACTGCGAGGCATCGAAAAGATATGCACCTTTACGTAGTTGACGTAGTTAAGGCACGTACAAAACGATTTGCTTCCTCGTTTCTGATACGCACCCTAAGATTTGGAATACCCTCCCGACCTCCGTTTTCCACCTACAATATGTGTACCTTCAACTTCCTTGAACATGAACCTTCGTTCATCAGGTGTTATAACAGTCAAGCGCTAGCCTATATATTAACAAAAAAAAACAATTTCTGTAGAAATCCGGAGTTTAGACGACAACAACATTTACATTCTTTGATAAATACATAAAATTGGTCCTTCGCCTGAACTCTATCCAGTTGTGTCACATTTACCGTCTCATCGGATTATGAGAGCGAATGTATAGGGACTTGTGCACTTATGTCGTACAGACTTGTGCACTATGGGATGTCCTGCGCAGTTAACTAGTCTCCCTTGAGAATGGCCACCGTGGCCGAAATCATCCAGGCCATTACATCACGCACATAATCACCTACATAGCTTTTTCTTAAGCCATTAGGTCTTGTCATATTATTCTATTTACAAATTCGATAAAAAAAAAGTTACAAGAAGTTTCGACTTTCTTCATTTCATTTAAAAGTTAATAATTTCAAACTCCTGAAGCATAAACGTCAGCTGAGTAAAAGAAAAACAGCGATGCCGTTGAGACGTCTATCTTTTCATAGTCAACTTAACTAAAAGGATTAAAATGATATCTTCCGTCGTCTAACAGCCAGTGTGGTCCACGGAGCGTGAACAGAACTCTTTTGTTACCTTAAGCTCTTAATACTTTTATACCATAGTTGCTTTTTAATTTTTGCCATTCGACGTATAGAAGGGTTGGTTTTGAATTTGATTCTTCTTAAAGATTTCCTTTTGTTACTTTCATGGATTTATTCACCTGGTGTTAAATTCGTTTTTATTTAGAAACGTTAATGGAAGTAAAAAAGGACGTAACAATATTATTTTTTTATCTCGTTAAAAATTTTGTCTTTAATCTAAGCGGCTTAATTTTTTTTTTCATAATCCTTAAGCTTTTATTATATTTTAGTAAAAATACCGCCAGTAAAGCTAGTTTCAATAATTGATTGATGATTTACATTACTAATATACTATATACTATATTAAGTAAAATTTTTATAAAATACTGCGTCTTTGGTTACATACTTAATGTTAATGCTATATACTTTGGGTATAAAAATTATTGTAAATTACCAATAAAATTATTTTATTAAAAACATAATTACAATATCAAAATATATATATTATACTTATGATAAATGTATTCTGAAATAATCAAGAATTTGACTTATTTTCCAAAGCAGCTGATGCCTACGTTCATTCAAAGTCCGCGGTTGAGATACGCACAGCCGATCTCCTAAAGCTCTATAAAAAATAATTTATTGTAATAAGTCGTCGTGAGCATTCGCCACTGCTCGGCTCATCACAGCCCGCACCCCGCACCCTTCCGCTGAACGTATATTCTACGCGACTGCAATGCCTCTACTCACATTTAGTTGACTATACGCAGCGTCGAGGCACGGTCGCGCCACTCGATGCTCCATTCGCACGAACGTTTCAGTGAAATACGATTATAAATACGCGTTTCGATTATAAGTTATCGGAATAAAAGGACTAAATCTACTCTTAACGGTTATGTAATAATATTTCATCGTACTAATTAAATATAAATATGAAATTAATGCTTGCGAACGTTGTTAAATAGTGGACAGTGTGTTTTTTTGTTTATGTTATCAAAACTATTATTTGTGAATGAAAAACTATAATCATGTGCATCATATTAATAAGAAGGACTGTTTGCTGAATTAACATCGAAATTGATTTATAAATTGATGGATACTTTACATCCGGCGAGGGGTCGCATCATACGCATGCCGACGGAAAAAACATGACACTGAGCCATACGTGCTTTGTTTTCCTTCTTCCTTGATAGTTAATTTCCTTCAAAATGGCTCTTCAGCAATCTCCTTCCAGAAATACTATTTTCGGTCAGATCATATTTTGGATTTTAATTGGACTTAATGTGGCTGATCAAAGTTCATTACCGTTAAAATATGAAGCTCCCGATGATTGTCAATGGTGGCTACGAGGACCAAACGATGCTCATGAAGTCTCACTCACGTGTAAGCTACGTACAATAAACAGTGAATTTGATACAACAAACTTTAGTGTCATACCATCTGAACATACAACTTCCTTGCGAATAGAGTGTAATGAGGAAATGATGTATAAAAGTTCCTTAGATGACCGTAGTTTCGCGCATTTGGTCAAGCTACGTGAACTTGTTTTGGATAACTGTAAAATTGGAAGATGGCCGCCTGGCGTACTCTCCGGATTGAGAGACCTCCGAAATTTAACGATAAGAACTAAAAACACCGAATGGGCCGCTATGAGTTTAGAGATCGCATCAGAAAGCTTTACGGCTGTTCGTCAGTTAGAAAAGTTAGACTTGAGTTTCAACAACATTTGGTCGTTTCCTGAAAACTTATTTTGTCCCTTAACAAATTTAGTATATCTAAACGTATCATCAAATAGACTTCAAGATGTGAGTGATTTGGGATTCAGAGAGAGAGCGATGCATCAAGCACTCATTAGTGAACACGAGGGACCGTCACCTTCATCATCTTCATTGCCACATTCGTCATGTTCCTTGGACATTGAAGTGTTAGATGCATCAAGTAATCATTTTGTCTTGATGCCCGAAAATGGCTTTATGGCATTGAGGCGTCTTAAAGAACTTCATATTCACGATAATGAGATATCCATGGTTGCTGATAAAGCGTTATCAGGTTTGAAACAATTACAAATTATCGACCTATCGAATAATAAAATTGTTGCACTTCCACAAGATCTGTTTAGAGATAGTCGACCAGTTATCAAAGAAATATATTTACAGAATAATTCAATCAGTGTCCTTTCACCGAGTCTTTTCGCTAACCTAGACCAATTGTTAGCTTTGGACTTATCTAACAATCATTTAACGAGTACTTGGATTAATGAGAATACTTTTACTGGTCTTATAAGAATGGTACTTTTAAATTTGTCTAACAATAGATTGACGAAACTCGATCCTAGAATATTTAAAGATCTCTATACGCTTCAAATATTAAACGTGCAACACAATATGTTGGAATCTATCGCTGCTGACACATTTGCACCGATGAATAATTTGCATACACTTATATTGTCATATAATAAAATATCTCACATCGATGCCTACGCGTTAAATGGCTTATATGTATTATCTTTGCTATCTATAGACAACAATCATCTTGAAGAACTTCACCCTGAGGCATTTCGAAATACTTCCTCCTTACAGGATTTAAATTTAAATGGAAATCGCTTAAAGAAAGTGCCTATAGCGCTACGAAATATGCGCTTACTAAGAACACTTGATCTTGGTGAAAATCAGATAACTTCATTGGAAGAGCCTGGCTTTGTCGGCTTACACAATGTTTATGGATTACGTCTTATTGGTAATAAAATTGAAAATATAAGCAAGGACGTATTTTCTGACTTACCATCTCTGCAGATTTTAAATCTTGCAAGGAATAAACTAAAACATATTAACATAAATGCTTTTGAAACTTTGTCTAACTTACAAGCTGTTAGATTGGATGCCAACCAGCTCACAGATATTCAAGGACTCTTTGTAAATATACCTTCTTTGTTGTGGTTAAACGTGTCAGATAACCAAATACAATGGTTTGATTACGCCGTAATTCCTACTGCTCTCCAGTGGTTAGACGTTCATAGCAACAACATCAAAGAATTAAGCAATAACTATCGCTTAGATAAAGAACTACGTCTGCAAACGTTAGATGCAAGCTTCAATAAAATGACAAAAATAACCACATTTTCTATTCCAAGCAGTATCGAGCTTCTGTTTTTAAATGATAATCAAATCACGCAAGTTGAAGCCCAAACTTTTGTGGGAAAAACCAATTTAACGCGAGTCGATTTGTATGCAAATCAGATAACTAGCATGGATCTCAACGCTCTCCGCTTAACTCCGGTTGATCCGGGCAGGCCTTTGCCTGAATTTTATATCGGTGGAAACCCCTTTCAATGCGACTGTACAATGGAATGGTTACAGCGTATCAATAAACTCGATCATCTAAGACAACATCCACGTGTAATGGACCTGGAAAGCATTTATTGCAAGTTACTATATAATCGTGAAAGAACTTATATTCCGCTCATCGAAGCGGAATCATCCCAGTTTTTGTGTACATATAAAACACACTGTTTTACGTTGTGCCATTGTTGTGATTTTGACGCGTGTGATTGTGAAATGACCTGCCCGTCGAACTGTACGTGTTATCACGACCAACCGTGGTCGGCGAATATTGTGGACTGTTCTGCCGCCGGTTACGCGGAAATACCTAACACTATACCTATGGACGCTACTGAACTATATTTAGATGGTAATAATTTTGGTGGATTAACGAGTCATGCTTTTATAGGACGTAAAAATTTAAAAATTTTATACGCGAATAATTCGAATATCGACGCTCTGTATAATAATACGTTTAGTGGACTAAAACGTTTAACTGTGCTACATTTGGAAAAGAACAATATTAAAGAGTTGTTAGGTTTTGAATTATCCCCTCTGGAAAATTTGCGCGAATTACATCTGCAAGACAATAAAATACACTATATCGACAATCGAACATTTATGGAGTTGAGGCATTTAGAAGTATTGCGCTTGGAAGGGAATAACATTTATACTTTTGCCGTGTGGCAATTCACGATGAATCCATATTTAGTAGAGATAAGTCTCTCTCGCAATCCATGGTCTTGTGATTGTCAATACATGCATAAATTCCGAAGCTGGTTTAAAAATAATCTAGGCAAGGTGGAAGACTCAAACAAAATAACATGTATATTTGATAATGTTACAAAAGCAATTGGCCCCCATATGGCCGACTTCAATTCTACAATTTGCACAACCCATGTCGGTGGAAGTTCGTCAATTATTGAAAATCAAGTCATAAATGATTATCTCCCATTATTACTGATATCACTTTTTGTATTTATAATAAGTTCTGCCCTGATATGTGGAATATTTTGTTGGAGACGAGAGTTAAGAGTATGGGTGTACTATCACTGCGGATTCAGAATGTGCTATAAAAATACAGCTTTCGACGATGAAGCCGACAAAGATAGGCTCTTTGACGCCTACATTAGTTACAGTGTGAAAGACGAAGCATTCGTCGCTCAGATGTTAGCGCCCGGTCTGGAATCAACAGACCCGAGTTTCCGGCTTTGCCTACATTACCGAGATTTTAACGCCTCTGCCTACGTAGCGGACACTATTATAGAGGCCGTTGAATCTTCGAAGAGAACTATTATAGTTCTTTCTAAGAATTTTATTAATAACGAATGGTGTCGATTTGAATTCAAAACTGCACTACACGAAGTATTAAAAGAGAGACGAAGAAGACTGATAATAATATTGTTAGGTGAACTTCCAAACAGAGATATCGATCCGGAGTTAAGGTTGTGTTTAAAAGCGAATACGTGTATTGAGTGGGGTGATAGACAGTTTTGGCAAAAATTAAGGTTTGCAATGCCGGACTTGAGGAAGTGTCAATATCACCGATCGACAGTGAATATTTACGCGTCAGTGTCACCGGTGGGGGCCGGTCGGGCGCCAGCGCCGCCCCCTCCGCCACCACCTGGCAAGCTGCCGCCCTTGCTGGCCGACGGGCTCGCCGACAGGCTAGCTGTGCCGGCTGGCGTGCACGCTCGCGACCCCCATCCCCACCGCATGCCACCGCACGCTCAACTTTGGGCGTAGCGTATGCTTCAACGCAGGTAAATTTCAATCTGCGCCGCTTAAACGTATTTAGTCCAATAAAGTGATAATTGTATTAAGTTGTTCCATATTTGTATTTATTATGTAAAATATAGGTTCTGGCAATAAATTTGCATTTATCTGTACATTTTGAAATTAGTTTTATATTAATTTATGGATTCAATTCCTAATTTCTGCGATAGTAATTTATATATAGGATAGGACTATTGAAATTGGTTGGTTGTTGACAACCTAATAATTATTAGAACATAAATATTATATAGATTGCTTAAATTATATAATGCCAAAGTTATAAACTTATAAGCATAATGTACAAAATATATTGCATTTACATTATAGTCCGTTAAATAAAAAGTGTCATTTTAAGAGTTTGTAAATAGATATAATTTTGTTTATGTATATATTTGTAAATACAAAAGAAATTATCCGACATCAAGTGAAATATACACATTTCAAATTTTTATTTGCTTTTGTTTTATTTATTTCTTCATCGTTTTACTTTATTTTAATTTACACACACATTTATGCATACATATAAATGAGAATTACTCACACTATAAGAATCATTTACTTTTTGTCTTAACAAATTCAAATGTCTGTCAAATAAAAAAAGTGCAATCGATTATAAGCGTAAAGACTCTTGAACATAACGTATAGACTAAAATAATTATTTGCACGATTAATAACAAAACAGGGAGTTCACTTTTGGCTAGCATTCACCACAAAACTTTGCTGAACAAACTAAAGACTGCAAGTTAAGTCGATACAGTAAAGTGGCTATTACGGTGACAAATTTAGTTACTCTAAACGACTTACGTACGATCGCCTCCACGATAGTTGGAATACTATTTCTTAAAACTAATTTCGAGTTAATCTCTTAATAAAATAAATCAATCCCTTTTTTAAATACTATTATTTTTATAACTTAACTTATGTAGATATCATTATTTCTTTTTAATGAACATACCATAATTATTATTTTTGTTAGACATTGTATGCCCAGACTTAAAATATAGAAAACAGTTTTATTAAGCAAACAAAATAACTAAACGCGCTCCTCAAATGCGAGCGAATATTTAAGCTTCGGATTTAACTTCCAAAAATGATTATCAATTATATACGGCCTTATAAACGTTGCTTAGTGGCTGTTTAGTTAAGCAATGATTTTGCTCTTTCTGTCTTTATTCATTTGACATAAGAAAGAAGAAGACAGCATTATATTACTAATCAGCCGCTACACAAAGTTTATAAGTAATGTCGATATTTAATACTTTTCAAAATAACTCATACAATTTCGTCTTTTGCCAACATGTTGTAGTTCTTACTATCTGATCACAGCATTACTTGAAGTAATTAAAGTAGTATTATCTCAGTTTGAAGGAATCAAAACGAAATCCACATCGGTTATTTTTGACGTCCACACCCTTATCAAAACGACAGTCGTCGGTTCAACGTAGAAATAATGGGCAAACTTGTTTTCATGAGCCCAAATCGAGAATGGGACGATCTGTCGTGTGATTTTATCAGATAGCTATATATCTGTGCCTCTCACATGAATAAAACGAGATATATTGTAGAGATAAGAAAGTTGTGGTCTATTAAAATTTTAAAATCACCCGTTTCAATAGGAGCCTCGTTCTGGTACCATAATGTGTTTTTTGGTTCTATTCTCTTAATATGAATTACTACTAAAACTGTTATGTCTTTTGAAATGAATAACTTCAGCAATATTGTAAGAAAACTTAGTCTTACATAATATTTACGAAATCGATACAAATACAATAAAACAAGAATAATATTTTATATTGAATATATATTTGTTGTTTTATTATTTTAATATTTTTGCAACTGTAATTTCCATGTCAAAGTTATAATTTTATGTTGGTTATGTATATATAATTAATACTATTAATTTTATCAACGTCGTCGTTGTTGACGCAAAAGTTAAACTTTTCTAAAACAATATCAATTGTGCTAAAAGATCATATAAATGACATCGTCATCGAAATGTCATCAGATTTTTTTTAAATAAAAATATATAAATTATTTTGCTGTAGTTATTATACCGACACGACCAAAGACAATTCAGGAGCACGACCAACGTAATTTGCCTACTGAGACACAGAGGATGTTAATACTGCCCATTTACAAATTTCGGACAGGTCTTTATAATTTCTTGACAGTAATTCCTATTTTTTTTATTATTCTCGCCTGAGGTTTGAAATCAGGCCCTCTAGATAAGATATGCACTATACTAACGAGGAAAATGTTTTAACATTATATTTAAATATGGTATATTTAAACTTTTATAACTTTACATTTTAATGTAGTACTGCAACATGGCGCGAAGATGCTTATTACTTACTCTATTTTAGACGAACAAAGTCAGGATAGGTAGCGCAGTCATACCTATAATGTTAAATTATATCAACATCAGGTATGATTGCGACGTGTTAGCCTTTATTATTACAAAAGATTTTACAAATCAAAATTAATCAATTAATTAGCTACTTTAAAAATCATGACCGCGTCAAATGGTGGCAAGATTGCTAGCAGCATTTCCCTGTTGAATCGTAATTCAGATCCACTGGCCAAAAAATTAAACAGCCCTCGAGGCACCAGTGTAGGCAATAAGATCACCCGTAGTCCAAATGTTTCAACTGTAATCGGAACGAAGATATAATTTAGAATAAGATGCGAATACATGCGTTGTTTTTCGCTTAAACATTTTTCATAATATTTCTTTGATATGAGACGGGGCCAATGTGTCAACTCAAGTATCGTATCGCACAAGAGCCTGTCCTCGTTCCCAGGGAACCAGTGTCATTCCTATAAAGACTTTTCATCATCACGAGTAACTCCATGAAGCTTAATTATCTTTTTATATATTATAACGTTTTCTACTATTCTTTTTCTTAAATTATATAATATGTTAATAAATCTTATAAGATAACAACTAATTTATAATATATTTGATTTATAATTAAATTTCTGCCTTGTTAAATAAATTTAATTGTGACGACGACTCGATCGCATGAAATATGTTAATTTAACATAAGTTGCTCGGATGTTATTAATTAGCAATATAAATAGATACATTTATTTATGAATTATAATTGACACAGATTTTTAAACATATTAGAAATATGTTTTATTAATTGCTTGGAAAAATGTCATAATAAAATATATAAATAGCATGTCTTACGTCGTTTTATTAATTGGTACCGTATAACTAACTACGCAACTGGTCTTTGTCAATTCTTAAATTTAACGAGCGCCTATAACGTTCCACAATTATAACGACATTAGTACGTAACGCACACATACACACAAGTTATACCCAAATTCTTTAAATTAAAACCAGGAGCGAACAGTGAAAATTTAAATCTCTTTAACATGAACGTAAATAGGATTTCATTAGTTTACTTAAGTCGGCGATCTTTACAAAAGAGCCATCTGCTGGAAAATGCCATATGGTACGACAAAAGACGCATGCGCAATTTAATATCATCCTATCTTAAAGTTGTCGATCTCAGTGAATACACATGATATGGAAAAAATCACATTGTCATTCGATAATCCTTTACTCCTCTGGATATGTCACCGAAAGAGATCAGCTTTCTAGGCAACGGTATTGGGTTTGCGTAATTCAATACTACATTTATAAAGTGGTGGACAAAATTCAGCCGTATGCTGTTGTGATAAGGATCAATGTATATTATACGAATAAAGGAATTTCAACCACAGACCGCATAACAAGGACAATCGAGGACAAAAGCGACGCAGATAATGTCCCATCCCTTAATCACATGCACCGTTGCTCTCGAAAAATATTTAGTCGTAATAGAGAATCATTGAAACGCATCTGTTTGTTTACTTTATCTCTTTGAATATGAATAAATCTAGTTGTCCATTCTCATACTGAACAATCTTTCTTTAAATATTTACTTACCGTTGTAAAACGTTTAAACATAATCTTCATGTATTTAGTATACATTTGTATCAAGAATGCAATTTTTAAATCATTACTAAGAATTTTGTTTGATAATTTTTTTTAAGTGTTAGAAAATTCAGTTTAGAATTTAATTTAATAAACTTATAGATAAACAAAAGAAAGTAGGATGTACTAAATCGTCTGAACCGTCTTCTAAATTTGACCAAAATTGTCGAGACAAAGTAACTCAGGATTATAGAACGATTAACGTCAATGGCTTCCTCGGCTTTTGCACTTTTTAGTGGCATTTTCAGCTTTAACCTCGAGGCATCCGAATCATCTCGAATATGAGAAATTCCGGCAGTAAATAGCTCATTGGAGAGACCGTCATTAGGGTTGGTCAACTTCTAACCTAACATCATTACACTCAAATGTCGTTTTTAGTATCTTTCTAACAGTAAATCCCTCAACTTTTCTTCATTATACGATGTTAATAAAATAAAATTGTACATAAAAACGCTATCATAAAAAGTTGAATGAGCGTAATTACTTTATTAAACGTTACTAAGGAAACAAAACGATACTGCACAGATCACATTATTGATATGATTGGTATTTATTAAATCGTAAAAAATAAACAGTAGATAACTTTTCGTGGAATATTTTGAATTTCAAATTTAGAATATTAAATACATTTGGATTAAGTAAATGCCGCTTGAATTTTCTGGTAATCTTTTTATTTCAGGCATAAAATTAAAAAAAAACATAGTTTGCTTGGTAAAAAATAAAATCAATAAGTTTTAGTAATATCAATATACAATTTAACAAAATATTTCCCGTAAAAATGCCACTGCCAGTTACTACGTTTCACAAACCGATTTCTGTATATATAATATAATTTGTTAAATATTTTAAAAAAATCATCAAATTTTCATGATTAAATAGTAAAATTTGTAATTTAATATTACAGAAACATATACAATAATATACAATTATAACGAAACAATTGAGATATATTTAATATGTACACAATAGTAAAAGATAAACCAAAATAAAAATAACACTAAGCACTCACTGCAACCAATTAATTTTATTTATTATTTCAGATGTACGAAGTCTGAAAAAAAAATTGCTATAATAGTCCATTACTACAGCTGTATATATGCTTCGAACTAACCTTATGAATAGAGCATTATAAGTTATCCCAAAGGTAATATGATTCATATAACCTTAAGAGTTAAGACAACAGTTTCAAAGATCGAATACCAATAATTGACTATCAAACTTGATACATCGCTTTCTGGAAGGTATTTCGGATATGGTTGTTTGAATTATAAGCAACTAGCTTTTGACCGTGTGTTACCCAGGTGTTAGGTATAAAAAAGTACCCTATGTGAAGGAAATAAGCTACTTTTTTTAACTACAACCACAAGGGATCAAACATCTTCGTTCCCAAGGTTGGTGACGCGTTGGCGATGTAAGGAATGGTTAATACTTCTTACATTGCCAATGTCTTCTAGACAGTGGTGACCACTTAAGACTAGGTGGCCCATTTGCCCATCCGCCTACTTATAGCATAAAAAATAGCATTGAAATTAATATGAAAGTGCAACTTCTGGTAGTATGTAGAAACTCAGTCGGCTCTTCTCAAAGGAATTCACATTCCGATAGTAGCTTCACGTAGAACTCTCATTACCATTCAAGAGTGCGTGTGAAAGCCTATTTGAAAATATAGTAAAAAAATATAAGATAGATTATATTATTACCAGTTTATGTATTAGAAATAAAAGAAAAGCGAAAAGACATAACATATTTGACTTGAATTTTATCTTAAGCATAGTAGGCTTGTTACATATGTATTTTATCTAAATAAAAACATCCTTTGTATATACTAAATTGGATTAATTTTGTTTATCTTAATATTACGGCACGAATGAAAACGGTAAATGTATGTTATGCGTATATTAAATGTTTTAATTTTATATATTTCATAATTTGTTTGACACGGTAGATTTTATACAGGTCCATCTGTGTGGGTATCACTCACACATCTGATTCTAGCGTACATGAATACTTTCTATTACCGTGTTCCGATGTGAAGGGTGAGTGAACTAGTTTAATTACAGGAACAATCTCTAGTTTCCATGGTTGGTATCGTATTGGTGTAAGGAGTAATTCATACATATTGATTACGTACCAGTTGCTATGGACAAGGAAAACCAATTACTACGAGACAAATTTGGCCATGTCTCCCTTGAAGAAGTAATAATCATAATAAATGTGTTCCTTTACCTCGTTTGATAAAAAATAAAAGTAATATGAACGCCTTAAGCCTTGTAATATATCAAAATTTATAACTTTATAAGCCAATTGTATTAATTATTCACAAATTAATTAATTCCCCTATTCAAAAATCACAGCTTTTTAATTATTCTTCTACATTATACCAACAAGTTTTATTTTTTATTAAGCAAAGGTTGCTCATCAAATATTTAAGATACGGACATAATTTACAATGACTTTGCGCTGGTTAAGCTTGGGGTTGTGAAAATTTAATCAAAACACTATACCCCTCGCGTATTGTAATGGAATCAAGGTTATTTTAAGCATACATAGGTATATGGTCCGGATTGCCTGCTTAAATAAATATTTTGCTTTTGTACGGGCATATGAAAAGCCGAGATGGCCTAGTGCTTAGAACACGTGAATCTTAACCGATGATCGTGGGTTCAAACCCGGGCAAGCACCACTGAATTTTCATGTGCTTAATTTGTGTTTATAATTCATCTCGTGCTTGACGGAGAAGGAAAACATCGTGAGGAAACCTGCATGTGTCTAATTTCATTGAAATTCTGCCACATGTGTATTCTACCAACCCGCATTGGAGCAGCGTGGTGGAATAAGCTCCAAATCTTCTCCTCAAAAAGGGAAAGGAGACCTTAGCCCAGCAGTGGGACATTAACAGGCTGTTACTATTACTGTTACGGGTATATGAAGTGATTTTACCGTTTTAATAGATAACCCAAAATAGATTAGATTGTTTTTTTGCAGTATAGTACTTTCATTTAGGAGAATACTCCTTGCATTTTTTGTTACAATTTATGAAATAAATAATAAGGTTTTGTAAATAATTATACAAGTGAATTATTGTCTTCATCAAATAAAGCTTTTAAATGTATAACAAATTTAAAAATAACTTGCTACAATACAGGGATTAAAAAGAAATAGCTTGATTCATAATTGGAACTCTGACCAAAGAGGTGCAGTTTCAAACACGATAGTGTGATTCACAAAATACAATAACAGCAAAATATGTTTAAAGTTCTTGTTCTAAAATCAAGTTTTCAAACTGTAATCCATTAATAATGCGAAATTAGAAACCATATGCCCCATCAATATGCTGACATTTACAAAAAGAACGTCACCGCCATTTAAAAAAAAATTAAAGTCGGCAAGTTTCATTAATTTTAGTGTGTCATACGCTACTAATTTGTAGGATTTACAACGTCTCACTAATGACCTTTCTTCCGGTAACATATCATAGAAGTATTAAATCCTTTTGAGTTTTTTTTCATACTTATTAAGGCCGCGAACGTATTTATGACAGTTTAAAGCAATGATCGCTCGGTCCAGTCATTAAAGCGGCGTTAATATCATCGTTTATATTTTTATAGGACAAAGTTTAAAATACTTCGCCGAGTGTGGCCGTTCTATATGCATACTATATTGCTAACATATGTGAGTGTATTTTTTTAACCAGTAACAATAAAGTTTCCACTCCTGGGACTAGTCTTCTTCTGATAATGCTTGGAGTTTAAGCCACCATGTTAGAGCGTTTTTTAAATACACTATACGATACATGCATGTTATAGCAAATTAGGCGCACGAAAACTTCAAGTTCTTTGCTCATTTCAGAAACCACTTTTAACCGGTTAAGATCTACCATTTCTCTCCACTGAACTATCACGGCTCAATGTTGAAAAATAACTTTAAAATGAAATTACAATGTAATTCCATAATAAAAAGCAATTACTATTTTAATTTTCGAATAATTTAAAACGTTTTTGTTATCTATATTGTTATAAAATATGTACATTTTATGTATTTGTAAGAAATAAGAGATATCATATAGGCCTCTGCATCTTTAACAGATGATTTAAGCGGCATCGCGAAGGCACTTGCGTTTATGACTGAAAAGACCAATGCGAGAGAGGATCCTTCGGCCGCACTTCCGACAAGTGTATGCGCCCCCAGATGGGCGGGGGTTAGAAGCCCGCTCATGACGCCTAATGCGTTTTTCTTAGAAATAAAAAAAAAAGAAATAAGAGATAATAATACCAGTAAACTCAATTTTGACCCTTAAACGTATGTAAGGGTATTTTGTTATATTTAAAAAAAAATATGGAAGGCAGGCATATTTTTAGAACATAACATTTTAAGACTTTTAACCTCAGAGACTTGCTTTATATAAATTTATAACAAAACCCCCATTATATAAAAATAAACCCTCACCGAAGTAATCAAATTGTCACCCCTTCATAAAGGTAATGCCTGAGGGAACAACAACGAAACGTATTTTATGCGAAAAACCCTAACACACTCTTATACGATCAATGCCTCTGATTTTAAAGTACACACGTGTGAAGGTACAAAATCATTGATGCGATTTTGATCTGAAACGGAATTAAAATAAGGCACAATTTCACGTGCTCAGTAATACGAAACAGTAAAATCGTTTAGCACTACGTTACATTCTATGCTTACATATTAAACACGGTAATAATAATTGAATAATCTTTTTCCTTCCACATTTTTATGCAGCGTTAACTATATTTACTTCCAGAGACACAAAGAGCCAAGCACCTGGTGTCAAGTCAATTTCGTTGTGATAATAAATGCGATAGTTGTTTCCTGTAGTGCCTGAGGTCATATTTAATTATCATGTAGACGATGATAGTATGCTAGCAGCCCGTCCCGACTTTGTCGGGTAAAAGAAATATTTTATGGGGTGTTTCTTTTTTACTAATGATATATAAACATTTGTCTACAACAAGCGTTGTGTATTATTTCATACGTTTATTTAAATAATTTGTAATATTTCTAAAACCGAATCAATTTTCATAGTATTATTTAAATAGCATATAATTTATCTCCTATGCAATATAATACAACCGTAGGTGGACGAGCAAATGGGCCACCTGGTAATTGGTCACCAATGCCCATAGACATTGGCATTGTTAGAAATGTTAACCATCGCTAACATGGCCAATGCGCCACCAACCTTGGTAACGAAGATGTTATGTCCCTTGTGCCTGTAATAACACTGGCTCACTCACCCTTCAAACCGGAACACAATTATACCAAGTACTGCTGTTTGGCGGTAGACTATCTGATGAGTGGGTGGTATCTACCCAGACAAGGTTGCATAAAGCTCTACCACCAGAAATTATGTCCTACTTGAAAGTACATATAAATATAAACTAAAATAACTTGAAAGTTCTATATCAATCAACAAACATAACTTACCTTTTTATAATGTTAGTATATTCGAACGCCTACATTTAACTATAAATCAGTTTTGTATTCGATTCTGTCAGCTCGTATTTTAGCCAGCTTAAACAATAGTTATAATGGTGTCGATATTCAAAAATAATTATTTCAAATCGTTTTAAATAAATCATTGCACAAAATTAGAGCCCGCTATTACGAGTGATTTAGTTGATAGGTCATTCGTTATGTACAAATAAGAACATAAATTGGTTTGAATATGAAATTCTTTTTAATTAAAGTTCATAGTGTATGCCTAAAGATGTAAAAATAAAACTAAAAATTCGTTTATGTAGTTTAATAAATATCTTAGGTGATCAAATAACGTTTGTATCATTTTTAATTGTATTTTTGACATGGTTTTTGATTTCGGAGTGGAGCTTTCATTTCACTCATAATTATCATTAAAATATTCTTGTCGTGTTATAACAGTGGAATTTATAATACTCATTGAAATTATTAAAAAAAACCTTACTTAGTATAGTTTTGTTAATGGTTTATATAATGCTTTAATAATAAGACTTGTGCAAACTCGTCTGGGTATGTATCCTCATCAACTGTTCCACCGGCAAAGATAAATATTTTGTATTGAAAACATTAATACTTTGAAAGATGAATCTCGGAGAACTATTTAGCCAGAGTAATTACAGCCACAAGTAACATACATTTGTTCCCATGTTTGGCACATTGTTGTGTAAGTGTTTCTTACAGAGACAATATCAAATATAGTATTATCCACGAACCATCGGGTCGGCCTATAAACTTATCTTGTTATTACAAATGAAATAATAAGTGAACCGACAAGTCTCTCAATGGACATACAATATAAATACGTATCTAACTTAATAAAGTTATAAAGAAAAACAGAGAATCGTTCAATGTTTTAATTCAAAGATTTTCTGGTCTATAATAAAAAGTAATACAAGAAAACTTTGTTTGAAACAACCACAAAAGGAGCCAGAATTTCCATTCTAACTTTTTATTTTACCAAGATAATTAAAGAAAAGACGGCATTATCCCAATCACGATAACAGTTAAACACTCAAAATGAGACATTGGCTGTACCATTTGTTTCATTTAAAAAATTAAATATCGAAAACAATAATTTCGCTAAAAATCTTCAGAGGTCAATAAACTTCAATGTTTTTTTTATATATTTCGAGTCTGTCACGTATTCGTCACGATCATTCTCGAGAATTTCAACTTGCTTGATGACTTTGATGCTCGTTAACGTTCGTGTTCTTATTATACATTCCGTTTTAAATTAATATGCTATTATTTTTTTGTTGTTCCATTGTAATAAAGCTAATTAATGGCCGAATGTTATGACAGCTACTAAGCACTAAATCCTTCTTTATCTATACAAATAATAATTTCTAAGTAATTTTATACCTAGCTATAATATATCTTTGATCCTCTGGGACAGGGAGTGTAAGGATTTGGTATTCGCGAGGATTTGCTTAAAGGGGAAGATTGGGGAAATTGAGAATTGTTCCCTTTACCACACATTCAACAAAGCCCACTCATATGAAACAAAATGTTTACTCTCAGAACTCCTTATTTTATTATATTTGTATTCCTCCTTCACGCTCAAATTACTTAATTAAATTATATATCGCTCAAATCGTAGCATAATAAAAAAAACAAATGAATTGTCTTAATACAATGCTTAGTAATTCTTTTTTGATGTGTCTTTATATCGTGTTTTATTTCTTCAGAACAGATTAAAACAACAGTCGGTGATAATAAACCTTTAATAGCAACGGTATATCTACACAAAACTTTCGTGTTATAGCCGAAACATCACGCTGTTCCTAATCAACTTTGTTTTATTGTATCTTGCTAAGAATATCAGCTATTAGTTGGAATAATAGAATTTATTCGTCGGCAACATTCCTTAATTTATCTGCGTTGGAATATAGGTGATTTTATTACTCGGAACGCTACGCTTTATCTAATGTTTATTGTCATTATATATGTTACAAAATAACGTTACAGAATGTATTATACGTTGCGATTTAAAAAGTTCCCACAACTTCAAACGATGCGCGCTACATTTTTCCGTCGGTGGGCTTTGTAGATAGACACTCAATGCACGGTTAAATCTCTTTCAACATATTTTTTTTTAATTTATATAATTATGCGCTTATCACTTCAGTTAGAACAAGCGTGTGTACCCGATCGAAGAGCGTTAGTAATTCCATTGTGGGACAATGCTTTTAAAACAACATTCCAGGAAATTTTCAAAAATATACAATTGTAAATTTTTAAGGAATCGTTATGGAACATTTATACGCTAAGGAATATTACAAAACCAATACTATTTAAATGATTGCACACCTTAGGAACAAAGCGATCGCCGCTAGATCATTTCAAATAAAAAATATAATCGTATTATTATATAAATCCATTATTTTAAAATATGAGAGAAAAAAATCCTGCTAAGTTTCTTTTGCCGGTTCCTTTCATGTTTGTGGACTTTATTTTCGAACTTGTTGTTGTAGGTTTTGTCAATTATTAAGCGTAATGTAAATATATTTAATAGAGATTTTTGACATTGTATGATAAAATAAGGAAAAATATGTAAAGGCAATAACACTTAAGTTTATTGAAACGGATGAAAAGAATATTTTTAAGATAACATTTTACATTTCAATTTCTATACATTTATTTTAAGAGCGAAAGTACATGTTCTTTTGTTCAGAGAATATGAAAGACCTTCTGAGAAGGGAGCATAATTTTTTCTACTTGTTTATGACATTTTCGACAATAAGTGAACGGTAAGATTGGACCAATTTGCATACAAGGGATCTTGAACTGAAACAGAAGAAAGTAAAAGTGGGTTATGCTATTTACGTAACTTATGGCTATTACTTTTGATGTTTTAAAATTATTACAATAGCTCTTTTTTTCTTAAAGACTTTTGTTAAATAAACATTACACGTACAATTTGTTTTAAGAATTATTTTGTAATATAGGTTGTTGTCAATTGTCAGTCTGCCTACCCAATATTTTTAAGTAAAAAAAGACAAAAGATAAAATAATTCTTATAGGTATTATTTATGTAATCATATAAATATATATGCTACGTAAATTTGTTATTGCATTTTCAAACAAAGTGTAAGAAAGGATCAAGTAAGTCCCCTTTGGACTTTGTCCGTGAATGAAAATCAGCTTCCGCCGGAAGCCCACGTCTATTGTTATACACTTTTACCGATACGAAGATTGGCGATCATAAGCGAAAGTTCGGACCGATATTAATATTTATTGCTTTATACGTATACACTTTTCTTACAAAGAAATAAATATATATAAAAATAGTTTTATGTTATCCACGCGTTCAACCGCATAAGTTGATTTTTATGAGCCGTTACGTTAGCAACCGATTTAATGTATTGTTATTAGTACATACAAAGTTTACTATCACGGGTTGATGAATAATTTATAATTAATAAATAACAATGAAAAATTTGTAAAGCTACTAAAGTTATTTTAATAATATACAATTTTTGAAATTGTTTACTTTAATTTAATATGTATTCATTTTGCTGATGCATATATTAATATTAAATATTATTATTAATTTATAAACATATTTACAGTATCCTATCGTATCTGCTATTAGTAAATATACTAGCCGTATTAATAAATGTTTAATTAATAATTTACACTTTACATATTTAGTACAGAGCATATTGAATATTTTTAATGCCGGTGATTAGTTAAATAATGCTGTCTTCTTCTTTTAAATGTCAAATCTATAATGATAGAAAGAGATAAATATATGTTTATCTAAGCAGCCGCTAAGCAACGTTTATAAGTAAGGCCGTTAGTATTTTTATTGTATCTACATATATTTAATTACAATATTACTCACTATGATTGTCTGGAAGCAATCTCTTATAGATATTAGTTCTCTTTTGTTTCAGAATTTTACAATACAACATACATACATATACAACATACATAGGTAACACAATAAAGAAATACAAGATATTGGCTTGCTAGTTAATTTGTCTAGTGTGTTTTTTATTGCGTAAGTTAATGCGTTCCAATTTTAAACGCAAATCGATACAAAAAAAATTGCATACTCATAGCATACAACTGGCTCATGGACGGATTATAATTTTTTTTTTTAATCATTATGAAATTGAAAACGAGTATAGTAGTCATCTGTTTATAAGTACGACCTTAGATGCTGTCACTAATCACTATCCTTACTAATATTATTAATGTGAAAGTGAGATTGTTTTTTTTTTATAGAATAGGAAGGTGGACATATGGGCCACCTGATGGTAAGTGGTCACCAAACGCCCTTAGACATTGGCATTGTAAGAAATGTCAACCATCGCTTATAGCCAATGCGCCACCAACCTTGGGAACTAAGATTTTATGTCCCTTGTGCCTGTAATTACACTGGCTCACTCACCCTTCAAACCGGAACACAGCAATATCAAGTATTGCTGTGTTGAGATTGTTGTTTTGTTACGTTTTTCACGCCTTAACAAGGGAACTGCTTACAAGTTTTTTTTAATATGGTGTAGGCAGGTGGACTAGCAAATGGGACACCTGATGGTAAGTAGTAACCACCACCATAGACATTGGCGATTTAAGAAATAATAAACATTCTTTACATCGCCAATTCACCACCAACCTTGGGAACTGAGATGTTATGTCTCTTGTGGCTGCAGTTACACTGGCTCACGCACCCTTCAAACCGGAACGCAACAATACTAAGGTGCTTAGCGGCAGATTATCTGATGAGTAGGTGGTAACCACCCAGACGGGCGTGCACAAAGCGCTATCACCAGGTAATGGAATGATGGACACAGAAAAATATATAGGGTGCCTTAATTTACCAACACACATCAGCGAAGACGCGAAACTAGTACGAAATATAGACCAATTCATTTACTGCCAATGCGCCGTCAACCACTTGATATGTGACATCTCTTAGCGTTTGTGATTATACTATCTCATTCACACACATAAACCAGAACACATATACATAGAATTGCTGTTTGATTTTAGTAAAATGATAATAATGATAGACTTTTTGGTTTTCCAAGGCGAGCCCTCATAAGCCCCCAATAGTTTGTAGTATCCCAGAGTATGTAATAAAGACAGATTTGATAGTATGGACAGTTAAGTAAAACAAGTGATAGGCCAGCCTATCTCTTGGTAGCATTACTACAGATAAACGTTATGAAACTAATAAATATGACATTATCTAAGAACCGTTTGCCTGAATCGAAATTGACTTGCAAAATTTCGTCGGCATTGAAAGACTTATCTTTACGGACAGTTTTATGTGTTTTGCAGCAAAACCTTATCAGTAACCACCGAATGGCCTTTAACGCCTTTATCGTCCCGTTCATAAAGTAATTGGGTCGAATTACTTTATTAAATACCATTCACGGTGGCCAGTACAAAATAAATATAAGCAACTAGCTTCCCTAACGTGTGAGGGGATTCAGGTGATAGGTATCCTTATGACATATATAAAAGTAATGTTTGCAAATAAAATTAAACGATTTTGTAAAAGGAAAAGTATATAATAGTATATAACTAGTCTATACAATTTAATAAAAGTCTGTGGTAAATAATGAAGTCTAGTTAACTTGAAGGGTATTAGCTTGCCGGCGCCGATGATGCGTTCGCATACACACTATAAAACCAGTACCCACTCCGACTATTCGGAGACCGTCACGGGATCGCTTGTGCATACTACTGTGATGCTTAACTTGACCCTTGTTAAAGCAGAGAGATCCAGTGTACTCATAAATACTGTTTAGTTTTAAAGCATTACTAGATTTTCACTTGCAAGATTTGATTGAATAAAAAAGTTCTGAACTTTTTTAATACCAAAAGAAGCCGTATTATATTAATAGCTTTTTAATATATTTTTATCTAAAAACATAAAAAGTCGATAACATTATGTTAATAACTATAAAACAAGATAAATTTCATAAGAACAAATTGACAATGAATAATAACAAAATAAAAAAGTTACGTATTATTAATTATGTAAATAAAAAATTATGTGATAAATTATCGATGTGTTGCCAAACCAATGTGTTTAATTATAACGTTTTAATTTACACCATAAATTAATGTATGCAATATATTTTGATTCGAAATACGGTGAATTATTTTTTATATTAAAAAAATTTATATAAAAATTTGCTATTACCTACGCGCAGAACCTGAAGTGTGTCGATACACTTCATTTAAATAAATTACGTTCCTCGCAAGAATCGTTTAGACAATTTGTTTAAATTACTTTCTTATGCTAATCCGGTTCGTGTAGCGAATATATTCTAACGAAAAAAATCCTGTTGGCATTTCGAGATAGCTAAACGTTAAAATGATGTATGCCTACATTTACAATGAAATAACAATAAGGATTTAAGGCCAGGGCCCCAGTGTGGAATAACACCACGCGTTTTATTTCCGCGGTTTGAATCCGCACCGCATTTCGTAAATTTTGTATAAAATCACAGTTTTATTTATGAAGCGAATATCAGCGTTTTTATACTTACGAAGATAAAACGTCGCGTTTTTTTGGTTTGGCCTTATAATGAAATACAGTACAAATAATAATACCATGGCGACCGAGCTTCCTTCGGCTTAAATAACATTGAATAAGTTATATAGATAAAAGCAAAACCTTATCTAAATACAACATTTGTCAAATCATTAGATTACTGAAATCGATTTTTCTAAAAAAAAAAAAAATTCAAATAATTCCAGATTGCGCACACTCTTGTGCACTATAATATGTCCTGCGTAGTTGGCTAATCTGTCTTGAGATTGAAGGCCGAGGCCAAAATCGATCAGGAGGACAGGACATCTTCCCTGCCTCGTTAGTCTAGTCACCAGCTTATAAGGCTACAGAACCCAAAATACAAATATGGGCTTAAAAATTTTGTTTGGTTTCTCAAAAATTCTCAGATAAGAAAGTGTTTATACTCCCATACCCTGGAAAGCACGGAAAGCCGGTGTCCTGCACGTGTAACATCGGATTATAAGAGTGAAAGAATAAAGAGTTAACCTGTATGCTCACACTTGTAAATTATAATATATCCTGCGCAGATGGTTATTCTCCATTGAGGATGGTCACCAATACCGAGGATAATTCTACAATAGAGGGAGAGAGGAATACTATCATATGGCAATCTGACATGGCCGAAGAGCGATGGAGCGCTGTGCTACCCGAGCCACGAGTGTAACTTCCTAAATCTAGGCTGCTAATTAGAATTTATTGACTGAAATACGCATTACACAATAGCATTCATTTAACTTTAACTGAGCAGCTAACGTTAAAATATAAAAGTTTAATTCAATATCTTAGTATTACAGTTTGATAGTTGAAACCATATCAAAAAACATTTCACAAGTCAATCTAAACTGTAAAGATTAATCTCACTAACAAAGATTGAAACTTAACCTTGAAAAAAGAATTAATAAATCATTCACTGGATATTATAACACATATTACTTTTAAGATAATAAATAAAGGTGCATAAAAAAATCTACTCGAAAAATAAACATACGACTGCGAACTACCAAGTTAAATTTTCGCAGAAAAACACGATACGGCAAGCTATTACACGGTATGCGTCGTAAATAATCGTCTTAGCAAGGTAAATAAATAAGTGTATGGTGTTCGTGCGAAGGTGCTATCTGATCAGCGCTGCGGTTGAGACGCAAAACTGGGAAAGCGCTGCTTAAGCGCCCGATAGCGTATAATGTAGGAGGAGCATATGCTTGCGTTAAAAGATAGTGATTTGTTTGCGTCTTTAAAATTAATATACATCCTTTTTATACGATTTAATATTTCATTTATAATATATGTTTTTTATTGTACTTAATAAAAATTGTAATTAGAAATTGGATTAAGACATACCAAATCAATTATGAGAACAATAAATATGAGAATAATGCAAGAAAAATAAAAATAAAAATTATTTGAATTTCGATATTCAATATTATATTTAACTAACAAAACCCGCGGCATAGCCAGTTTCAGGGGATCCAGTTTGTGACGAAAAACTTTCATAATAAGCCCTATTAATACATATTACATTATGTACATGATTTTTAGATTTAAAATATTTAAATGTTAGATAAGCCTAAAATAGTGGACAACAAGAATAGGTACGTGAACTTTAAACTATTATAACTTTTAATAAACTCAACCGATGTTGATGAAATAAAGACTAAACGGTACCTTTGAATACTCATTATAATAATTCATTTGCTTTGCGTTGGAGAGACAGAATAATTTGAAATATGACATGTATCGTCAGTATTAGATTCGGCTGTCCAATAATATTGAAATTACATCAACAAATCTCAATACAGTAACAGCCTGTTAATGTCCAACTGCTCTGCTAAGGCCTCCTCTCCCTTTTGAGGAAGGTTTGGGGGTTATTCCACCACGCTTCTCCAATACGGGCTTGTAGAATACGCATGTGGTAAAATTTTAATTAAATTAGACATATGTAGGTTTCCTCACGATGTTTTCCTTCACTGTCAAGCACGAGATGAATTATAATCACAAATTAATCAAATGAAAATTTAGTGGTGCTTGCCCGGGTTTGAAACTACGATCCTTGGTTAAGATTCACATGTTCTAATATTAGGCCATCTCGGTACACGGAACACAATATTATGGTTCAATATGTAACATATTTAAACAATATTTTAGAGGTTTTTTTTTCAAGCGCACTACTCTGCACGCACTTTTTTTAAACGTATAAATATAAGTAGATTAAAGAGATCATTCATTTTAATAATATTTAATTGTATTTAAATAATAACTTTTAATGTTTTAAATAAAACGTATTTACAATTATTTTAGCATTTTTATACTTTTATTCTATTATATGTATATGTTGAGATTGGAAAGGTTTTTTAAAGAAATATCTTACATCAGTTATTCTTGTATAAATTTAGTTATTGTTTCACTAAGCCTTAAGGGCTTGTTCGTGCTTGAAACGACATGCATTATTTTATTGAATTAGAATATTATTTGATTTGTTGGATTCCTTTTTGGCACTAACAAAATCGATACTAAACACTATCGAGACAAGCTGAGATAGTCAAAAGGTTTTGTGTTCAATAAATACATAACAGTTAATTAACAATAAAAGATAGATAACTTTAAATATGACACGATTAGCTTTAAATCTGAAATTCGTGTGATAATAATAATTAATATTTGGACGAGCTTCATTTGAAAAAAATATTTAACTTAACTATTTTTATAAAATTGTTAAAAAACATACATATTAACACCTAATATTATGCTACTACATCTATGTAACACACAACATATAACTATACAAAAAACATTATTTAATAATTGGTTCCGTTTATACTTAACTAAATAATTTCCTTGTAACTTGTATGGTCAAAAAAAAACAAATTCTGTATATGGGTACGTTATTTTGTTATCGCGGCTTACTCGTGTAGAGTTAGAACAGGAATGTTAACGCACCTACGAATAACATTTTAGAATTTGCAATTTATGTACGCGAGGGACGAAGTTTAAACTGAAGATTTATATCCTGTTATTCAGAAAGATACCGAGGCTAAGTTGTTAAAGGTCAAAAGTGGAGTTTAGCTGATTACAAAGTACTTTATGATTGAGTTCCGAACGGTACCTAAACAGAATTTGATTTCTTCATACTTTTCGACGTTTGCAATATTTGCACTCAATATTATCGAGCTGGTTAAGTTTTTGGTTTTGCTTAATATAAGCAATAAGTAATTAGTCGTTATTTATCAAGCGCTTTTATATTTATAAACTTAATTTTATTTAAAACGTGTACTTTTATATATTTGTAACTGCACAGACATGTTATGCTTGCCTTTCGTATTTTTAATTTTTATTAATATTATTTTAATTTACGTGTATGTTTATTACCAAGCAATATCACAATCGAAGTTTAAGGATTGAGAATTAATGGAAATATGATATTCATATAAATATATAATAGGAATACTTAAACCATTACAATTTATATACAACACTGCGCGTTTGTGCAAAATTTTTGTTCAATTGGTTGGTTGGAACTGGGTTAGCGAGCAATTAAAGTTTAGGTTTGAAATTTGACCCACTCATACTATAAATATATCGAAGAAATAAATAAATATATATATATATTAAAGATGAATAAAAACTTAAAAGTAAAATCATTTGAAATTGTCACAGATTACCTGTAACTATGATCGCAATCACATCGTGACAAATATAAAAATAAAAGGTTGTTTCACTTATAAAACTGTTACTAAAAATTCAAATATAGAAGTTCCTCTTTTTTTAAATGATCACAACATACCCGAGAACAAATAGATTTTTAAAATAATCCATCAACGTCAACGGAGTGTCATGAAACGTTTTCAATTACAAACTCCACGCATTTGTGCCTTCGATCGTGATGAACTGTCTTGTTTCTGTAATGAAAGATGAACCTCACTACAGCATCCCACACTATGTTTGTTTTCGAAAAACAAGTATTAGATATTATTATAATTATTCGTTACTGTCTCATTAAAATATTCTATACATTGATTGTTTCATGTGTTTTATGATTTTTACTGCTAAGAAAAATTTCAATGGACATTTAAATATTCAAAAAACAATCGATGATGTTTTTAACAAAACTTGGTAATAAGTAACGCGATGGAGGATAAGATAATTTAATAATTAATGAAAGTTGTTTTGATTATAAAAATAACATTAAAAACTAAGCTTATATCATATCTCAAATGGATATCTGAAATTGGGTCACCATCAAAACTGAGACTGCTATAGATATTTTCAAAATTAACACTTAATACAGTATTCGTTATCCAGACAATATCGATATTCTGTAGCGATGTGTAGTAACAAGAAGGTACAATTAGTGAGTTATTTAGAGATATCGACAGTCATTACATTGATTATCATCCCGAACGAGATTTCCACTTGCCACTTACCATCGATCCATCGTTAACACAATGGTCATATCAAGATTGTATCGAGCTACCGTTGAGAGCCGGGCGGGCAAACGGTTGGACAAACATTTCAAGAACTTGTACTAACAATATACCATAACGATGCCTTGTATAGTGTTATTCTATTTATTTATTTTATTTATAAAATTTTAACTGATTGTTCATGGATAAATTATTAATAGGATAGTATTTGGTAGAAGTTCCACGAACTAAATCGTATGTAAAAGATAGTATTTTTAATTATATGCATATTGAATGCATATAATTAAAAATACTACATGATGACAAATATATGCACGTAGCTTATTTAATATTGATTAAACAAACTACGTCGAGATGGCCCAGTGGTAAGAACGCGTGAATCTTAACCGATGAACGTGGGTTCAAACCCGGGCAAGCACCTCTGAATTTTCATGTGCTTAATTTCTGTTTATAATTCATCTCGTGCTTTTCGGTGAAGGAAAACATCGTGAGGAAACCTGCATGTGTCTAATTTCATCGAAATTCTGCCACATGTGTATTCCACCAACCCGCATTGGAGCAGCGTGGTGGAATAAGCTCCAAACCTTCTCCTCAAATAGGGAGAGGAGGCCTTAGCCCAGCAGTGGGACATTTACAGGCTGTTACTATACTACTATAAACAAGCTACGTGCATATGTTTGTCAAAAAAACGGGTTATGCTATTATTCTTTAAAAAAAAAAATCAGAAATATTTAGTAGTGCTAGTGCCAACACGGCTGTATAAGTAATAACAAATAGAAATTATTATCTCACGTAATTATCAACATCCCCACCACTTTTTCAATGTCGAATAATAGGAAACGGCGAGAAGATCCCAATTTGTGGCTTTTGAAGCGGCACCCTAATTAGAATACCGTAGTTAGGGGCTCTGATTTTCAGTCTCCTTTAAACATTTAAATTTATTTTGAGATTTTCAAGATAGTGGTTTCGAACGTCGTTAAAATTGGCAACATTAAGCAAATGAAGTGTCTGTTTTACACGTGTATTTCCATTAACAATAAAACATATAAATTTTTATTTATT
The DNA here is from genome assembly GCF_905147045.1 of Nymphalis io. Lineage (NCBI taxonomy): Eukaryota > Metazoa > Arthropoda > Insecta > Lepidoptera > Nymphalidae > Nymphalis > Nymphalis io. Next base: position 11,145,888 of record NC_065899.1, read on the forward strand.
TCATGCATAAAAGTCCATATAAAAATAGAATAATCAAAAATCACATTATTACGCGACTACACACATATATATTTACAAATAACTAAATTGTTACCGTATCGTGACGTCACAGCGAGCGTATTTTATTAAGGTCGATAATATGAACAAACTACAGAATCGATCAAATCCCTCCGTGTGGATTGGCCTTATCAGTCCACGAGCTGAAAGCTGTTTGCGTTAGACGGCTTACCCGATCCAATCTCGTACGATTGACCAAGCGTACGGGGCCAATGTATCACCCAGCTTCCGTTACAATGGATATCTTGATTTCTTTTCTGACTTACCTCCCACGTAATTTATGAACGTATGTTGTTTTTATTCATATTTCTATTATCCATATCCACATGAACTGTCCCGTTGGTCGATTGGCTATTTGTAATGCTGGATAAAAGTGATTGTTATTTTTCTCTCAAGATATTCTAACATACTGAAATTGACGCTGTCAGTGTTTACGCTATTGTTTAGGAAAACATGTAAATGCTAAGGTTCTGCGCTTTATCGCTCTCAGTTCGTGTCGGTTTGGTGTCTTATCGGATTTGAGTGAAGGTGTGCATCTCTATTAGTTTGTATTTGCATCTTGCGCACAAATTTATGAACTTTTGTAATCGTTCAAATATTTGTGAGAATGATTTATTTTTTTGAAGTTGTATGTATTATTGCATAATATATAAATAATAATGCCACGCTACATATAATTATACATAAATAGCATTATTTACCTCTACTACCCACCTCTTAAGCAAACGAAACCCGTAAAATGCCAGATATTCTTGTAAAATAAAATTGTATTTTTAATAATGCATACGTTTTTTTTAAGCAAACCATGTTTACCGCAATTTCCTCAAGTACGGATTAAAACTGAACTCACCTTAATGGTTAATATCGACATGAAAACCGCAAGTACTTCGGAACTAGTTCACATACGTTCAAATTTACTCTGAGATTTGCGTTTTCATCTTAAAGTTTCCAAGTTGCGGGCAACGGTTCAGAACTTTCCGATTGTCACGAGAAACTAGGGTTTAAATCGTATGGTACAGTTTTGCATGTTATATTGTTTATATAACTTTGAGTAATGTTGCCGAATGTGATGTTTTCATTACGTAACGTTAGCGATACTTTACTTAAGTTTTATTATTTTTGTAATTAGAACAAAGTTGGTGATGATTTTATGAACATTGGAATACTATATTGAAGAGATATTTTCAATGAAAGCAATTAGATATTCATACGATAATTTTTTACTGTTATTTTAAATGTTTTAAGTGTTAATAAATTATATATTTTTTTTGGGAGGATTTCTACTCTTAAATTCTTAAATAAATATAATACAAATTAAAAACAGCCATTTTCAAAATTATGACCGCGTGGAATGGTAGCAAGAATGGGACGACAAAAAAATTAAACCGTTTTGACGCCAGAGGATGCGTACACTTTATGGTGTACGCATTTTTAATAAAACTCCGCAATCTATACTTGAGTTGTCACAAAGCAGGCTTCAATTAGTTATAAAAAATAATCTTATTAGTAAAGGCTATTACTCTGTTACTGAAAATATTTTTGACAAAAATGCGTGGATTGAATGATTGCTAAATCTCATGCAGGAACTAAGTGAATGAAATGGATACAAATTTGTATATTTATGAAAAAAATAGTAACTACCGAGTCTCTTGCCGATTCTTCTCGGTAGAATCCACATTCCGAACCTTGAGGATTCATATGTACTTGTAAATGTATATTTGAATAAAACTAATTTGATTTTGATATAAACACGGAGTTTTATTTCTGATGACAAATATATATAAATGTAACATGATTACATTTGTTTTTTTTTTTTTATAGAATAGGAAGGCGGACGAGCATATGGGCCACCTGATGGTAAGTGGTCACCAACGCTCTTAGACATTGGCATTGTAAGAAATGTCAACCATCGCTTACATATCCAATGCGCCACCAACCTTGGGAACTAAGATTTTATGTCCCTTGTGCCTGTAATTACACTGGCTCACTCACCCTTCAAACCGGAACACAACAATATCAAGTATTGCTGTTTTGCGGTAGAATATCTGATGAGTGGGTGGTACCTACCCAGACGAGCTTGCACAAAGCTCTACCACCAGTAAATAGTTCATAATGCAGATCATTTAAAATGCAGATTTATGATACCAAACACTTCGCATTTTATATGAAAATAGAATACACAACAAGGTAATAAAAGCATTATTTAAAGCATTATTATTTTATTAGTTCAAGAAATCGCAATATTGATATATGATATAATATAATATTTCATTTCTATACCGTGATAAATAAGTTATTTTACTATTTAGGGATGGTCCAGTACCAGTTCCAGAAAAATAAGAAATACACTATATTTATTTTTAAGAAAAATAAACATAATTTTTAATAGAAATAAAGTTGATAAATTGCTTCCAACCCTTTCTCACGTTAGAAGATGATGTTGTATTTTTTTATATAAACCAAAGCTTTAGTTTTAATTGGTTGATGTAATTCATTGGTGGCAATCGATTTCAACTGTCAATTTTTATAAGTTGTTTTTTTTCACAAAGCCCTGTTTCTTATAATTTTTAAAAAAAACCTTTGTTATAATATCTTCTTAATTCATCATGGCTTCTATCATTTAGAGAATACGTTTGCTCGCTTTAGTATGATTACGTATGTATTTATAATTCTTTTAATACTTAATCGTTTTAATTTGATTTTTGTTTTTATCATATTTATATTTTTATCATATTTACATTTATATAATCAAGTATTTATCATGCATGGGATCAAAACAACACTGCTGCATAATAACAAACGTAACTTTGTCAATTAGGGGCGAGCAAGCCAATCTTGAGAACAGCAGTCACAACTGTATGAGGTCTTCAAATGTACCGTATCATGTCAACTTGTAATTCTAGTGGACTTAAACACCTATTCAATCAGACACTTTTGAATTAATTAAACAATATTAACATAAATGAAAAGATAAATATTTACTTGGTGGTTTATTTGGTAATAGGACTTTGTGCAAGCTTGTCTACCGGTACCACCCATTTATCAGATATTCCATCATTATTGAAAATTATTGTGTTCCTGTTTTAAGGGTAAATGAGTCAGTGTAACTTCAGCCACAAGTAATAGTAAAGTAGTAGTAGTGACTACTTACGATCAGGTGGACCATTTGTAGTCCACCTATAACATAAAAAAATATGTTATTTATCCTATATGAAAATCAACGAACGCTAAGGAAAGTATTTTTATATGTATGTAATATTACTAGTTATACGTCTTCAAGCAATCAATGTTTTTTAACATGAGATTTAAACTCATTATTGACAGATAGAAAGTTAGACCTTAGTAAACTCGATTCGATGCATACACCAAGCGAATTCGGAATACATAAATTTGATATCAAATAGGTAATTCTGCGCATGGGCTGACTGTATAAAAAGATATAAGATAATTTAGATAACAAGAAAAAGCCATTTCACACCATCGATCCCGCTATCGTATAAATGGAGAAACATTTCTCTCATTTCCTCAGTTCGTTCGAGACGTTTCTATATTCAAGTACGTATGCAGAATTACGTCCTTTATAGGCACAGCTCCCATTATCGTTGCCAATGGTTCAACACTGGTCTTATTAAAGCACACCATTTGGCAAGAATCGTAGGCGCCCTGAAGATACGAACTAAATATGAGTTCATATTCAACAGCGCCAGTAATATGGCGCTATATGTATGGCGCTGAACTGAGATGGAAATGAAAATAAAATTTTATATAAATGCGAATAGAGTGGTCGGAACATTGAAGTGAACGAGTTTAAATGTTACCCGAACTGTTTTTCGTATTAAAATTTATTATTTTATTTCATAAAATTTGTGTCAATGGATAATCAAAGCAGAGAAGGCAGTGCATCGTCGAACTTGTCACCAGGAATATATTGATACGACAGCATTTTAAATTTTTTGCAAAGAACTTCGCAGATGTGGACTACTACACGTCTACAAAACTAGCTGAATTCTCCCATGGTTTATCAATATTCATCTCGTTTTTAAACAGAATTGCGCAGATTCGAATCCAGGCAATCACTGAATTTTCATGTACTTAATTTGTACGTATCTTATGCTCAACAGTAAAGAAATACTGTTAGGAAAATTGCGTGGAAATTCTACCACGTGATTATTCACCAACCAGCGGAGGAGGAGCGTGGTCTAATAAGCTTCAAATCTGGAGAATATTATGAGTAAAGGGTCTTACTGAGCAAAAGTCCTATCTTTTGTTCACTTGCTTAACTTTTTTTACTTTTATAATGTAAATATTGACAAAGTTTATTCAAACCATAAAAAGTATTAATATAGAAGATATATTTGGTAAAATGAACAATACTAAAATATGCGCATAATGTGCCCTATTTCCTTTTTTTCAATTCATCGCTGCTTGACAGGTTCAGCAGATAAATGAGCCTTCATCGACATTTTGTGACATTAAGCTCCATTGGGTTTCAATGCGTCATACAACGCGTTGGTACGCGTTCTTTTTAAACAGATAAGCAAATGAATTGGAAGACCGTGTAATCGTTAGATCCTTCAAATATCCACCTATAAAAATACTTTCATATTTTAAGACCAAATTATATAACAAAATTTATAACGTACGAGTTCTTTGCAGACTTTCAATTAAAAATAAATTAGTACAAACATAAATCGTCTCTTTTATAAAAATCTTGTGTTGATGAAACGCAGAACTGTAATTTGTGAATCATATACACAAAGTAAGCAGTCAGATTCGATTCGATTGTAACATCATCGAAGCACGAAAAAGGAATTACTAAGCAACGGTACACAATGTAAACAAACACACGTTGTCCAATTACTAGAGTGTACAACTAACATCATTAAAATTGATCGCGATACTAATTAAACGCGCTTTAAGTTGCGTTCGTAAAGAGATTGTAAAATATTTTAGCAATTAAGCCTCGGATTTCATTGAAGGATTCTGGGGAGTGAAAAATTAATTAAATTTTAAGCTTTTCACAGTTCTCTGCACGAGTCGAAGAATAAAGGCATACATGCGTTTCAGTGAACATCTAAAGATTACTCATATTATATGTTTTCAATGGGTTATACGTAATTTGTTCATAAAATTATTTTGTTTAATTATAAAACAAGGTATTACGGTGATATATTTTCTTAATAGAATAGTTTTTTTTTTTTTAATTTAAAAATGAATACGTACGAGGAAATATAACAGATCCAAATTATGTTCAAAATTTTAAAGCATGCTTATTCATAGAAGAGATTTCTTCCATTTCTTTTTTATTACGACTGTCACCCGATTTCCTAAAAAAAATTAGTAAAATTATTGGAAATTAGAGGAACGAAATTGTTTGAAACATGCAATTTTACACGTGATTTCCTCAATTTTTATAAAGGTGGAATTTTGACGACTTTGCGAACAATAGCATAAAAAAATATAAGATTTAATAAATAATAAGATAAGAAACAAAAAACAACATAAGCTGTGAAAAATATCCCAATTATATCCTCGCAAACCAATAATTTACCAGAAGCCTTGTCTTGAATGCATTCATTTTATCAAGAGAACAGTAATTGCATTCAAAATCAAAGATGTGCGCTGTGATAGAGAGCGGCCATTTTAACTAATTAAAGCCCGACATGCACCAGGCAACAATTAAGAGGACCGATTGTTGATAAGCACCAAACGACTTATCAACTCTTCAACTGAGATGCAATCAAGTTAAGCCAAACTTCACACCTTATTAAGGCAACTTTCGCTATCGCATCGTACGTAAAATCAACGCTCGGTAAAGTCGTTAAGTATTTTAATCAGACACAACACGGCGTCCCTTAAAATTCACTTTGACTATATACCGTCGAAAGTTCAGCATCGATAGATAATGCAAACTTGGTGCTTCGAGGAAACATCATTTTCAATTTCCATCAAGTCTCAGTACAGTGTTAACCTAGATAAATGTAGCAAGACTTCATCCGATAAAGTGCGACGGAGATAGCATGCTGTGCTCTCTATCATCATAAGCTGTACTACCAATGTCAAACCAATTTTGATCAATTGTTAAATTATAGCTACCGTATATCCAAATCCCTTCGTAACAGCTGACTGTGTACTATTAGACGTTATGCTCGATTTATGCCACACTGTTTAGTCATCAACAATTCCTAATTTATAGCAAGCCGATTCTAAATACGTACTTCGAATTGTTGGTTCGAAATTTAAATTTAAATATATCGAGTTTGAATAAAATAATTCCTTATAGATTACACATATTAAATCTTAAAGCAATTTCTAGCAAGCTTATTTCTTTAATTAGCCAGCTAGAAATGTAACACGTTAATCTACCGATCACTCATAATCCTTTATATAACATTCTCTCAGAGCAAAAGGATCAGCGCTTGATACGCTTGATTACATATTACATATTCAAAGTATCTTTACTGAGCTGAGATTGTAAGTTGTATATTCATACAAGAAAATCTCATTCATTACATCGCACAAACACGAACGAGGCACTCAATTAAATCGTAGAGCGGGTAATAAGAGCCCTCTCTAAGCGCTGCCGTTGATGTACCGCAAACTCGTCTGCCTACTGCGAATACACACATGAATAATATAGTAAAATTTGCAGACGCCTGTGATGAAATGCAGACTACATTTATAAAGATACATTATATAATTTAAAGAACTGATATGTAAATGTAAAACAAGAATAACTTATACATTTTATTCATAAAGTATTGAGAATATATTTATGAAATTAGTTATTATCATAAAAAAATAATAATGACAGAATTAAGCGCTTAAAAGCAATTAAAATTAAAGTTACGTAAGTTATTAATATTTGATTTTTTAGTAAGTCGTGATGTTTTTTTTTTGTTATTATTAATTTTATAATTATAAAAATAAAACTCGTAAAAATATATTCAAAACTTTTTTACTATAGTAAACTTATAATGTCATTAAAATTGATATTGAAGACTAAAATTTTGCTCAAATTCTCACTCATTGTAGTGCTCTAACTTTACATTTAAGCTGAGATAGGCTAGGTATTAGTGACGTCATCGTATATGTATAGATGCAACTTAACCATGAGCTGACGATGCTATCTAAGCTGCACTGGGACATTTAAATTTTTAATCGCCATCCAATCACGTTGAGATCATTTATTGTAATTTTAGTAATCAATTAAGAAGTTGTTTCGACAAATAAGAGGTATAAACAATAGGTACAGGCGGTTCGATAATTAGGATTCTTTCTAAGTAAATTTACTCATACTATTAAGAGTAACATACTATTTAATTATACTCGCTTAAAAATAATCGTAAATAGATAACTTAAATTGCAATAATAAATGAGCTAATTCTCGCTTCTTTACTTTCACAAAAAAAAATTTATTAATTATTTCCTTCCAACTTTCAGAAAGTTGAATGCAGTCTTGAGTCTGACTCAAACGTTTATAATTACGGTTAACCCCGAATAAATTAATATATGATACGTATCATAGCATATCATATTATACATATATTGCTATATCTGTTTGATATTAATAGATTGCCAGGGTTTGGTAGTAATATACAAAATTCGTAAATTAAGATAATAATTGTTGACTTTGACAAACTAATGTTTAGGTATAAAATTATTTTATTTCTTATTTCTCAAAGATTATTACATTATTTTCTTATAGAATTTAACTAATTTTACACTTATTTTTATAACTTAATCTATAAATTAATACGTGAACATAGAAAATCGCAGTTATAATAATGGTTTTATGCTATTGAACAATAAACAGAGAATCCGTTGAAGTGGAAGTTGGAGCACGCGGAGGAATATCATGAAAGTACTCATTTACGAATAATATAATAGAGTTATTTATTGTCTGTAAAGTATTTAGTAACAATGAAAATTACGTAAGTTTCCTTAGGTGGTACAACCGTACCACCCTAAGCCAGCCTGGGTAGGAAGCACTCATCACAGATTCCATAGTATTTTGTGTTCCCCTTAAAAGCGTGAGTCAGTATAACTAGATAATATCTTAGTTCCCTTTGTTGGTCATTATTGATGTATGGAACGACGCCAATGTCTATGGGTGGTCACACTTACCATCGGGTGGCCTATCTGCCTGTTCACCTACCTATATTTTATATAAAAAACGTACATATAAATTTTCTTCTTAACTTTAAGGGAAGCTAGTAGTTTAGTTTAACGTTACAAAGCAATTGGTTGCCAGTGAGTTCAATGTTGTAAGTGTTGATGCCTCGGCACTGGCATATTTTGGCCTCATCTTAAAAGAATACAATAAAAAGATCTAAATACTTCGATATTAATGGATAGCATTAAGAAACACATGTTAATCCGCTTGTTAATAATTGTGTAAACAACAAAAAAAAGACGACAAGCTTAGAAGAACATTGTTGTGTGTGACTCATCGCGCAAGAATTCTACAGGAGATGTGATATTTATACATTAATATTTATTTATTTGGGAAGCATTCATAAACATTTGATAACAAAATAAGTCTCATATAAGCCAACAAAGTTTCCACTTAAACAATGAAACATGGAGTGAATGTAACATATCTATATGGATATATATATATATATATATATATATATATATATATATATATATATATATATATATATATATATATATATATATAACTAAAAAAACAGTTTTTAAGGCTTCGTAGAACTTTAATAAATTTACGTTAAATATATCTATATTAGTGTAACGTTTATTATAATTGTCACATGCTCTTACCAAAAAGCAATTTTTAGCATAGTTTGTTCTACACACAGAAACATAAGAGAATGTGATATTAATATTGTTGACTAAGTACATTGAATCGACAAAATTATTTACAATTTTGTAAAGAAAAACCTGATCTTTGTATTTCCTACGTTTCTTAAGCGACAAAATAATTCGTTAATCTTCTAATAAATTTATTCTGTACATTTTCTGTATTGTGGACTCCAAACCGTTGTAGCGAATGCCATCCGTAACCGTAACAGCCTGTGAATGTCCCACTGCTGGGCTAAAGGCCTCCTCTCCTCTTTTTGATGAGAAGGTTTGGAGCTTATTCCACCACGCTGCTCCAATGCGGGTTGGTAGAATTCACATGTGGCAGAATTTCAGTGAAATTAGACACATGCAGGTTTCCTCACGATGTTTTCCTTCACCGTAAAGCACGAGATGAATTATAATCACAAATTAAGCACATGAAAATTCAGTGGTGCTTGCCCGGGTTTGAACCCACGATCATCGGTTAAGATTCACGCGTTCTTACCACTGGGCCATCTCGGCTTTTATGCGAATGCCATATTAGATCTTAAATACGAATTATACAGGACACTATATTTTTAAAGTCTCTTTATACATACTTATACTACTAACTAAAATTTATATCATTGAAGAAAGCTCATATCGAAATTACGTACAATTAATGTAGATGTAAGAGACGTGGTATATAAAATAAAGTAAAAATAAATATATATGTCTGGGTTAAGGCTTCCTTTTCTTTTAAGTAGTAGGCTTGGAGCTTATTCCACGACTCTGCTCCAATGCAGATACACATGTGGTAGAATTTCAGTGAAGTTAGACATGCAGGTTTCCTCGAGATGTTTTCCTTCACCAAAGAGATGAATCATAAATAAAAATTAAGTTAATGAAAAATCCGTGATGCCTGCCTTGCCTGTGTGGGTTTGAACACACGATCGTTGGTTAAGATTCAAGTGTTCTAAAACTAGGCTGTCTAATTATATGCTATATACGAGTATATAAATTTTATTAAAAGAAACTTATACAAGCACTTTTGAATCACGTTACAAAATTATATTATTGTATATTTATCGGTTAAATGTATTGTTATGTAGATTCTACCGAGAAGAACCGGCGAGATAATCTACGACTGTATTAAATTGTAATAAAATGTGTTTATCTCCGTTTTGTTTTGCATATAAATAATATTGAGGGAAACATATTGCGACGATACCTCATACAAGTCAAGAGCCAGATCATCATTCATTGAGAAATATTATACAATAATATATAACATAACGCAACGAAAAACGTTATTGACTGTAACGTTTAACGCAGCTAGTATAAAACTGAAGACTCTTTGTTCAAACGCGCTTTTCTTATAAAGTACTATATTTGAATAATTTTGTTTGTGTTAGATAATCTATTTATTGAGAAAAGTTATGGGGTGTATAACTTAACACTTTGACCCTAAAAATGGCTTTTTACAAACTAATCTGACTAAGTTTATGAAACGGGAATTATTATAATAAACCAAACTTGACGCATGAAGATAAAACTCTGTGAACATCAGGTAATGTCACACATACAATTTATTTGTCATTTCGCTATAATTATTTTTTATTGATTTTGGATCAAATCAAGTCCTATGAAGAGAAAACAAAAAATCTTATTAATTTATTTAAAAAAATATTATAGATAAAAGTGATTTATTTTAAGTTTACCACCAGTAAAATAACTAATCGATAACGTGGTAGAATAAGCTCCAAGCCTTCCCCTCGAAAGAATAGGATGGCGTTGCCCAGCAGTGGGACATTAACAGCAACATTTTCTTACTTTTAATTTACTGTAACACATTGCAATGGCTTCACAAAAATTATGAAAAGTGATAACTTGGTAACGTAGTCTTATTTTATAAATGTACTTAACCAGACAAAACTATTCCTTATATATTTAGGTACTCTATATATTAAACAATTAAAATCGTATGAATGTTTTTTAAGCCTAACCCAAATGCAAACGTCAGTCACTCTATTGTGTATGCCGTGTTAATGATCTCTTTAGTCGTTGCAATTTATTATAAGTGTATTGTATTTCGACTCCGAAGAATTTATAACAATGGAATGTTATGTAATTGAATGTCAAGGTATTTCATGTCTTTGATTAATATTATTTTGTATTATTTTTCAACCTTATAAAGATGAACTATTTTTATGTAAAAAATTATTGGTGCTTGGATTTAAGGCCATCACGTATGCCGTGACGGCAAGCGGCATTAACGGTCTTTACGCTGTCATGCTCCGTTCCCGCCACCGCTATTTACTTCTTTGTATGTGCGTGTGACATAAAGATGTGTATGCGTGTAAAATTCGTTTAAAAAGTTCTCTATTTTTTTTCAATAAACATTAATTTTGATATTTCACAATTAGGGAGTGTCCCTTGACGGCCACAGTTTTTTATGGATTAAAATAGTTTACATACATATATTTACTGCTTATCTTAATAAAACGTTCTTATAAGTAATTTAAACTTTTTTAAAAGAACCTCTCCAACGTTAAAGTAAATTGTTTTTCCAGTGGTTATAAGATGTTTATCGTAACGATTTTTCGACCCCATCGCTGCTTCTATTTTCTTAAAAGGTATTCCTTAAGGTCTGCGGTTTTAACCCTTTTAAGTTCATTCACTTAAAGAGACTTGAATAAAGCGAAAAAGTCGACGTCTAAACGCTATTTAGCTTCGCTCTAACACAAACAATGGAACACCGAAATAATGTCAAATTCCGGTCGACAAATTAGAAGACCTTTTGCTAGCGAGTATTTAAAAACAAAATGGTTTTCGTGGCTTTTCCGCGTCGCTTAAGCGGTTTATTTAGGGGCGTTATTTATGAGCTATAATGAATAAAAAAGGTAACTTTTAAATTGTAAATATTTTTAATTTTATTTTTTAAATTTCACATAATAGACAACAAAATACAGATTCATGAAAATGAGCTTAAAATCAAGAAGATTACACAGCTTATACGGATATAAAGATAGCTATTAATATTACAAACAAGATAAAAATTATCATTACTACGGGTTAACGTAACAAATCAATGTGACGTAACAAATTACCTACTGGTGGTAGGGCTTTGTGCAAGCTCGTCTGGGTAGGTACCACCCACTCATCAGATATTCTATCGCAAAACAGCAATACTTGATATTGTTGTGTTCCGGTTTGAAGGGTGAGTGAGCCAGTGTAATTACAGGCACAAGAGACATAAAATCTTAGTTTCCAACGTTGGTGGCGCATTGGCTGTGTAAGCGATGGTTGACATTTCTTACAATGCCAATGTCTAAGGGCGTTTGGTGACCACTTACCATCAGGTGGCCCATATGCTCGTCCACCTTCCTATTCTATAAAAAAAAAAAATTAAGTTGACTAGAGTGGTAGCATTCAGCTCAATTTTAGAATGATATAAATGATGAGCAGTAAATAGTAACAGCATGTAAATGCTACTGGACTAAGGTCTCATTTCCTTTTATAAGCAAGCAAGCGAGCAAGCAAGCAAGTAAGCTTGAAGCAAATTCTACCAAGCTTTTCTAGTCTAACAAAATTTTCAAGTTTCATTCGAAAACGGCAGGTTTCTTCTCAATGCTTTCCTTTACCACCAAAAACGAGGTGAAATTTAAACACAATATAGTTTGAAACCACAATCTTCGGCAAAATATTGCCACCTCGACTTTAAAGAAGACATTTACTTTATTCGATTTATTTTGATAGTTACGTTGAAAGTGACATTTGACTTTTCAATACATTAAAACTATCTATATGAAAATATTTATCTAAACCAATTCAAAGTAATTGCTCGCCTTTATCGGTAAAGTATAAAGGTCCAAATCTATTTTTGAGATATTAATTCGTAACAATCGTAAAACTTATTTTCATGGTGCTCTAAAAAGTTATGGCTCCTTTCACAGGGAAATATACTTTCAATGGACTTTATCTGATATCTACTTTGTCTATAGAAATCTGGATTGTCGTAACAATAAAGGAATAAACATTTGTTTGTATTTTATTGCGTTTAAAAAACAAATAAATACTAAAATAAACAATTCATAGCTGACATCTTTTCAGACTTCATTTTATTTGTATTTTTGTTTTATTACTTGTATGTAGGATATCAAAGAGGCCACTTTATTGCTAGTTGTCACCTCTATGCTCAGACATTGTCTTTGTAATATTATCTATTTTGTACCATCTATGGGCAGCCAATCGTGAGAACTAAGATATTTAGCCGTTAATATATTAATAATATATACTACTACCCTAAACCTTTAACCCAGTAAAATTAGTTGATAAAATTCACAATAAACCCCTCCAGTAGACATTGTACTGGAGGCGTTACCAAAAATCCCTTTACAACTTTACTAGGCATTCATGTAAGATTCGTTCTAAGGGAAGTACACTACAAATATCCCACAGCTGGGCTAAGGGCATCCCATTGAGAAGAGGAGCTTATTAAACAACACTGTCTGAGTTAGTAGATACACATGTGTCATGTACATATCTTCACATTCCATTCACCACCAATATTTTCCATAAACGCGAATTAAGCACACAAACACCGATGATTTTAGTGAATATAATCAAACCATAAGTTACATGACCAAATTTGTATTATTATAACTAAATACTCAATAAATTTATCACTAAACGATACAACTAAAAAAGATACCCTGCGCCAGCGATGCCTATTAGAGTCGGACGGAGAATTTATATAAGCCCTTTACCAACAACAAAAGATCACGCAATGTTTTATAATACACTAGCTATCCGTTCCAGCTTCACACGGATCGAATAACAGTCTAAATAAAAAGGCTTATATCGCAATACATAAAATAAAGATTGGCTTACGCGGCGCACGCCAGTAAAGTTCCCAGTCGTCGTGATTTTTTCCAACATCTTCATCAATCATTGTTATAGTTCAGACAATTTACAAATTAATCTCAATGAATTAGAATATAATTATATACACCAAAACCTTCTTCATGGAACAATCCGTCTATAGGTGTAAACCGTATTAAAAATCGTTCAGTAGTTTTTGAGTTTATGGCAGACACACAGACAGTCGCGGTGAACTTAGTTTTATAATATATAGTGAAGTTTGTGGATGTATTTTTATTGTTATTCCATAACACTTATAACAAGTCGACAACGAGCCGAGTCGAGACAATAAAACATATTTCAAGGCTGATGAGATTCGAGTAATGATTATTGCTTACGGTCCGGCCGCTTCTGGTCAGATACAACTGTAATTTAGTTAAACCATAATAAACCTGAGGGAATCGTCCGTGTATGCTATTAGAACGCTTGGAGTATTCCATAATGTTTAATAGACGTGTTCAGATTACCCGATGCGTCTTTGTATCTACTAATACAATTATGTAAGAGTGTAATATGTTTCAATATAAATTGACTTTATTACTTATTACTTATTTTACACTTTATTTTTTTATTATATTTAGACGAATATGTGCTAAATTAAATTAATTATCAAATTAAATTAATTTTTGTTATATTGATGACGTTCTTATTTTAAAGAAAATAATAGATTAGTTTATATGAAGATTAATAAGATTAATTATATATATACCTATCAATCAACAGCCAATCGTTGTCCACTGCTGAACAACAGTCCTATATATTTCAATTTTATATTATTTCTTCTGTTGTCTTCTGCTATGATATTATGACTCGATCTCTAACAATTAGACACACAGGCAAACATTATATTATTTAACTATGGCTCATATTATGTTTTAATTTTTAAAACATTTGATCCAGATTTAAAAATCGAATATCAAACTAAATATACAGAATCCAAAATTTTGTCAAGGTCTCCTATAGTTTATCATTCACTAACAGATCTCCGCTATGATTGATTGCTCGGCCGTCAACCTAGTTTTACAAATTTTTTTCGATTACTTTTAACTTCATAGAATTTTGTTATTTTAAATTTTATATACGAGTATTTCCTCTTGCAATAAAACTAATATCACCTTTGTAAATACTGTCTGTTGCCTTATATATAATGACTACCGCATCATATTTTGTAATACATTATATAATATATAATAGGTACAGTGACGTAACAACTTGTGACTGATCTATATCATGAAAATACTATAAATAAAACGATAGAAATGTTTATAAAACAGTTTGAAACAACATACAATTAACACATTTATAGCCCGTAAATAGCCCAGCGGTGGGATATGACTATTTACCATCACCTCTGTTTAAAAAAATGCTTTGATGCTTACATCTCACTGCTAACCTAGGGAATATACAAGAGGCAGAAATTCATTCGACAAACAAACTCGTAAGTTTTCTCGTGATGTTTTCCTTGAAAGCCGAGAATGAGAACAATTATTTAAAAAAAAATAAGCACATTTATCAATCAGTGAGGCTTTACATCATGATCTCAGTTTAACCACGTTTTCTATCAACTGGGCCACCAAAGTATGCAGCATTCATTAAAAAAACAACCAAAATATAATTATTAATATCAATAAACTCATACTCTTATGACAATGCTTTATTTTAAATAAAGTTTCCACTCGTGGCTTCGTGCATTTGTAAATGGGGGTGAGATGTTAGATAGCCTGTGCTTTTTTGTACCCCTAACGATGTGTATGCAAAATTCTATATTGATCGGAAGAAAAGTGAAGAAGTGAAACCGTAACACACAAATAAACTCACTTTAACAATTAATATTATTAAGGATAATATTTTATCATCAAGATATTCCACTCGTTTGGAGAACATTGAATATTATGTACAAGTATATCCATTCGTCGAGTTCCTTCCAAACTAAGCGGTTCTTGAACTGTTTCTTGACATGTCAAGCTATTTGCCATTGTTAACCGATGAATGCAATGATTTATCGTCGACCCAAACAAGTATTATAATCGATTTATCTCCGACCGGAACTACAAAAACTAGCACAAAACTGAATGACACCAACCGCACAATATAACACTTGAAATATAGTAGTTTTTTTTTTCTATAACACCCTCGAATAGTAAAAGTGTCATGGGACAATAAGAGATCAATCACGTAATGTACATAGAACGTGAAACGTGAAAAATAATACTCGCCAGCCTGACCCCATTTTCGAGATTTGCATTCAACCGAGTAATAGCATAATTTATCATACTTCGCGTAGCAGGAAAAAAATACCTACACATTTATCTAAGATAGTGTTCCTGTAATATAGAGAGGTTCGTGGGAATTATTGCGAATACGTTTTAGTTTGTTTGATTAAAACAATCTTAATATTGCCGTGATTGCCCAGTGGTTAGAAGACGTGAATATTAACCGATGATGCCGAGTTGCCCTGGCAAGAACTGAATTCTGAATGTGCGGGATGAAAATCTACCTCGTGAATCTACCACCTCGCATTGGAGCAGCGTGGTGGACTAAGCTTCAAGCGCTCTCCTCAAAAGGATAGGAGACCTTAGGCCAACAGTAGGTTATATACGGGCTAACAATACTTTTAAGAATATTCATCGCTCGTCATTAAAATTAATTATAAATAAATTTGTATTCCAATTTTACTTTACTAAACAATAATTTAATTAAATTTAAATAGGAGCTAACCAATTAGCGTCTGAAGAGTCAAATTGAAAATCTTTATTAAGCTTCTTATTAAAAAAAAACTGTAAGCCTATTAAAACAAAAAAAAATCTTTATTGAACAATATTTATCTTAGGGATGGGAAAATAATCTTTGTAAAATATATTTTGGTTATTGCTTCATACTTGATTGTCCTCCACACCCAGAGTCTACCCTCAGAACTTCGCTACCAAGTTATAAAAATAAACAGTCCCTGATATATATTGAATGTTTTCCTTTTGTTTTTCATCCCAAGTAGCCAATAAGGGTTTGACCGTTTACTAAATTATGTTAACACTTGTGTATACAATGGATAAAATATCACAATGAATAAATTAAATTATAAAATAAATTATTATCAATAGCATTTCAAGTTATGAGTCTCTCTCAGAGGCTGATGATACTGACTATATAATAAGAAGATAATATAGTAAACGTATGTTCTAAATATTAAAATAAATGTTAAATTGGCGATCATTTGGCATTGTAAAAAATATTAACCATCTTGGGAACTAATATATCATGTTGTGCCTGTAGTTACACTGGCTCACTCGCCCTTCAAACAACAATATTAAATATTACTGCTTGTTGGTAAATTGTCTGAATATCTTTCGCAAATCTTTCGTAAACTTAAATTACTACCTAAGATTGCATGGTCACCAACAGCAAATTATTGTACAACATAAGACTACTGAATTCCAGTGCTACTTCTATTATAATTATATTTTTAATTAAATTAAAAATAAAATAAAGCTAAATAAAAGGTTGATAATTAATTAGTTTTTATAGAAACATATTTGATGCAATATTACTAAAGTATAGTTAAGTGGGAAAAGCTAGTTCTGCTAAGTCATCTCTAAGTTAATTTATGTTAAATACATTATATATTACTAAAAATATAAATTGATGAAAAGTCTTTGATAACCCGAATATTTGACTCAAATTATGTAAATTCAATCGAATGATTCCACGTTTCAGTTGATTTCAATTCATCAATGAATCAAATTTCGTTGTCATGTCATTATTTATAATTTGCATATATTAGTTCATACCTATTATTGCGTAATGGGATCCTTCAATTTGGAAAGATTATATTTTCCTCTTTAAGGTTCCATTTTTAAATTTAATTAATTCAGAAATAAATAGGTAAGTACACATATAATATTTAATTTTTTTTTAATTTAATGAGTTTAAATTTCAAAGTATATTTATTTATATTGAGTACTGTAGTGATACTCTGTACGAATCTGTACTCACTTCTAATCTTTTGAAAATCGTCTTATGGCGATATGACTTTTTGATAGGTAATCCATCAAATGCCATAATTATTATAATCAATATCGCATAAAAGTTTGTTACATCTTACAGAAACCCTCTAATATGTTAGCCTAGACGTATTTGTAACAGTTTTAATATAATCAGCTTTCGAAAAAAATTGCAAGGTCAACGACCTAGTAACACTTTTAATCACATGTTTCTTGATTGTGGTATTGGATAACTATGGTTACTGCTCCGCTTTTAAAATCTTCCTCAATAAATTGACTGTTGTAACGCAGCAAAAAATTCTTCATATTTATACCGAAATGTTATAAACATTACAAAGACAAATCTAATTATACGAAATATTGAATTTTATCATTTTGTCGATGTTAAAAAGTAAGTTACGGTATTTACTGTGTTATATTATTTCCATTTCAATTAATACCAAGATACAAATTATACGCGTTTTGTAGACGATTTGGTAAAAGATATGGCGTTACTATTTTAACCTTGAACTTGGTTCACTTCTCTTCCGTGGAGTCGTATGAGAATCTTGTTAGTTATTCTATTTAAATGTCTGATAAAATCTCAGACGTCTAACGTGGAGTCAGGATTTGCTAATGAATGTTCATCATGTGATCTGCTTGCTCGAGATAAACGACATCGCTGCATGATATCATAATTAAGATTAGTTTACCGTTACGCAGTTTAGCTGTACAATATAATCACACTGATTATTACTGCAATTATAAATTTATAGGCTAAATTAATTTTCATTAATGTGATGAAATTTGAATATGCTTTAAAATTAAATTTGTTCTGGAATCTGTTCCAGGCATGTTATGTTCAATTTAGAATATAACACTACCAAATTTACTATTTATTTATATTCGAAACAGATTATAACTTAAATACGTACTATAAATGATTAAACAATACAATTTGATACAATCCAATATGAACACAAATTACAAATTGATATTACAATACGTTCTATTTAATAATATTTTCAATAATAACTCAATTTTCACAACATCATTATTAGAAATGAAATAAGTAATTAAAAAAAAAATAACAATAAAATACAAATGATAACTACAACTACTCATCGACATACATTCGTGTTAAACTTTTTCATTTTATCATTGTAATTGTGAAATGAAGGGCTTTTACTGAATATAAAAGGTAATTTTTGAATTAGTTTTTAAAATTCCTGAAAGACTATAAATTCGAACGTAACTTTTTAAGTCTGTCTGTAACGCTTTCACGGCTAAGTCTGTCTGTAAGGCTTTCACTAAACCAATTTTGATGAAATTTGGATATAACTACAATACTTTTTTATACCTAACACGTCCCCACCCTAACTAATAAATCAATATATTGACTAAAAAGTGACTTAATTTTTATAATGTTAATAGTTATACTAAACAATAATAAACGCTAATCATGATATTTATTTTTGATCACGAAAATTTGAATAAACAAAATAAACCAACTACAATCAGTTCGAATTTAATTACAATGAAATAAAAAGAGAAATATATTATGTCTGATATGCACAATATTTTATGCGCAATGGTTAGCACGTGTCTGGTTCATAACTTCGGGTAACCATTGTTTCTTTGTTACGGCACAGTCGGGAGCTATTTGCATTAATCGCCTGCTTTATTATCCTCGTTGACACCAATGAATTTGTCCCGACATTGTCTTTGTTTGCTGGTTGCAAGCGGTCCTATCAATTGTATATTAATTACAACTTTCATAGAAATATTTACATCAAAATGTAAGACTTTTTTTTCTTTAATGTATATTATATATTAGCTAGATTTTAAAAGTTGTTAATAATAACATATTAGACTTTACCAATTTAAATCGCCTTCAAACACTGTCCAATAAACTTAATTGCAACTGCTAAGTTGAAAATCACCAGACACCTCTTAACACAAAACATCAAAGTAATGGATACACGGCTTGTACGGCTAACAAATTAATATACAAAAGTTAAGCCCGCTAAGCTAAATATAACGGAATCAAAGGGGCTGAAACGAGTGAACGAAGATCATTCTATTTATGTTAATGTCACGGGCGTGAGGAAGCGTTTAAATCCAGTCATTAATTATTGTCACGGTAAAGACAAAATAGATAATACATTTTCTATTTGTTACCCTCTCTGAGCTCCTTTATGAGCAGGACGAAAGAAATGACAAGGATATAAGTAGTGGCCAAGACGAACAGATTGATGATGGACCTGCGATGAAAAAACGCGTCCTTAAATTAAATGAATTCTTTAAAGCGTTTGCTTCCAAATGAGCTATGGAAGTAACGTAAGTCTCACGCGTGAAAGGATGGAGAGACATTAAAAATCATTTTGTCAACTTCAGTAATTTATAGACTAGCCATAGAAAGATGAAATATAGACGTTATTTACAGATTTTTATGACGCATTAGATTATGCACGATTTTGTTTATGCTTCCGCGTAATAAAAATAGACGATCAATAATGTTTATTATTTTTAAAATAAACCATAGTATAGGAACGTCGAAATAATGAGTATGGATAGTATGAAACTTTAATAATCATTATTCGACAAGTCATCGAATTTAATTATAGAATCAATGCGATGGGTTACAATTGAATGTTGCGTCGTGTTTAGCCTTAGTACAATACTTTTCTTATGAAGTGTCTTGAATGGTAATTGTAATGATATATTTGACCTTCTATAAGAATACCATACACTTAGTCTAGTAAATGTAATCATTAGTTAATATGACTAATACATTTAATTAATTATTTTTTTAGAACGCTTATAACGGTTTGGAAGTAATACAAAAGCATCTATACTAAGTTTTGGCGCTTAGCAACTAAGCTTAGCCAATACTTAATATTGATGCTTTCCGATTTGACGGGTGAGTGAGCCAGTATAACTACAGGCACAAGGGACATAACAACTCAGTTCCCAAGGTTGGTGGCGCATTGGCGATGTTTCCTTAAATCATTATTATTTCTTATATCACCAATGTCTATGAGCGGTGCTTACCGTCAGTCTTGTCCCGTTTGCTTGTCCGCCTACCTATAACATAAAAAAAAAATCTAAAAATTCAAATTGCAAAAAAAAATACCGACTAATATTTCAAATGCTAAAGCAACTTTGTCTATTTGTTTGTACCTCATCGCAACTAAACCACTGTACTGATCGTAATTAAATTTAACATGGAGCTAGATTGATTAAAACATAGGCGTATTAACTATTATAATCGACTGTAAGAATAAATATGATTCTGACTTAGTCACGGGGGATAGCTAGTTGAGTGCATTCATCAATCCTATCGTTGATCAATCTTCATAATTATTACAATAAAACAAAATTTAGTTAATACACTTAAAATTACTAATAATTTGAGCAATTATATTAACACGATCCGTACAAAAATACATTAGTCCAATATCTTTTAGTGATTAAGGGCAGAGAATAAAACAAAAACCCATCCGTACTTACTAACCGACTCGGCGCGATTGCAATAAATCTCATCTCATCCAGTCACACAATCATGTACGTCAGTGTTATAATTAAGTTAAATTCAGACAACTCATAGCCGGAACGTTCAGCTGACATTAATTTAAATTAACTGATAAAAACCGTCGAGATGGCCCAGTGGTAAGAACGTGTGAATCTTAACGAATGAACGTGGGTTCAAACCCGGGCAAGCACCTCTGAATTTTCATGTGCTTAATTTCTGTTTATAATTCATCTCGTGCTTTTCGGTAAAGGAAAACATCGCAATAAAGGCATGTTTTAGGTATCGATTAATTAAATTTAGTTAAATCGTCCAGTAATATTTTTATTTACAACCAGCTGGCTCACCATCTATTTTACTGTGACGTCAAAAACATTACCACGTGCTAACAACAACTGTACAAAGTTACACTCATTCGAAATAAGGATATATGAACGGATATAATACGAACAAAAATAAGTATTAATTTAAATACATGCGATAAATGACTCAAGATGTCCCTTCAAATTTTAGAATCATAATAATATTACATAAATTATAAGCACTAGGGATGTGTGTATCAAATTTATATACTGAACCGTAACCAAACACATGGTCTCTTAAAGCTGTCGGTTGAACCAAAAAAATAACTGAGCATTATTAGCTTGCTTTTACTAAGTCGAGCTCGCATGTGCTTTTTATGAGATCAGCCACTAATTATCTTTGGCTACCATGTGATGAACCGTTAATTGATGCTTCATAGTAATTTGTTATATTCAAACTGAGAAATTGACTTAAGATGGCCTTTCGTTTCGCTTATAACAACTTTGTATTATTTAATACATGTCGAGAAAGATTTTATTTGACAATATCCTTAATTTTTTATACATTTTAAATAAAGAATTACATTTTAATTTTAAAATAAAAGATTTTGTGTAAACACTTGTAAAGGGCAATGTAAAATATTCCCTAATTTAAATATTCAAATAATCTAATGGATAAACGCTTAAATGGTCCAATGATCTAAAGATGGAACGCAGTAAGCTTTGAATAAATTATTTCCTCTCAACTAAGTGGTCACTCCACAATAGGACATAATAGATGACATATGTCTTTGTGTTGAGAACGAAACTGCTTCGCCGTCAAATATTATTATTATACTGCAACAAACAAATGGACATAAATAACTTTCTAAGGAATATAGTTCTTATGGAGTTGATAATAAGGTTTGCATTATCACAAAAAAAAACTATACTATTTTCTTTTTATTTAAATTCAAAGTGCGTTCTATTATAATAATTGCACTCGACATCGATGTCTAAACAAATTTTCTTTGATAATCTCAAAACTATCTTCAAAAATTAATTTTTTATTAGTAATTTATCAAGTACATAAAATGCTTTTAGGTTTGAAGTCAATCTTGGTCCCGAAATATTTAAATTTGATGAGAATACACTTAACGAAGAAAAGCAAATCAAACTTTTCACAAAAGAAGAAAACGAACGTTCAGATAATATATTTAGCAAGAAATATTCTAGACATTATACGAATTTGAAACATTTCCTTCATAATGTATCCTTGAACTCTATTCTGGCACACGCAAACCCTCCCAACAAAATCAAAAGGTAGCATCAAGTGAAATTCTTTCAATATAGGAATATTGAATGAATTTGAATGAATGAAGAAAAACGACGACTTTATCGCACTCCGACTTTCCTTTGAAAGCATTCCCTTTATTTTATTGCAGACGTCATCGGCGACCCAATGATTTATGGTTCAAGATTCCAGAGACAAATGTCTTTGGAGGCCCTTTTTAAATTTTTTGCGTTGACTCGCGGTGCTCTTCGAACATTTAACGCTGATTAAACTGTAAAATTGCGGACGCAACGGCCTTTGACAGATGCGGCGTCGAATAATAACATTATGTATACCTACATTTCGAAGTTTCAACTTAGCGGTGTCAAGCAAAGGACCTTTGTAGGTAGCTAAATCCACTTACAACATAAAGAACACAAAAGAGATCTTTGGCAAATTGTAAAATATACACGTAATTATTTCATTCATATCTGGCGAAGCGTTAAGATTTTCGATCCCAAGGGTATAGAAGGCGGTACTTGAGGCTTATGAAAACATGATGCATTGAAAGCGATGCTGAATTGTGATCTGCGTTATTATAATAGGTGTCTATAATTTTGGCACGCTTCATACACAGAAGATTTCTCGTTATTGCGTTTAAAAATTACATGTTTTACTAAATAAATTCTGAATCCTATCTGATGCCGCTTCGCCTTATTTCTATCAAGGTGTTTTATAAAATTACAGTTTGAATTATTAATTTCGCGTCTTCTTTGAAAGCGAGATTTTAAAAATCCTTTCTTAGTACCATTTTATATTAAGTCACTGTGTCTTATAATTTAAGATCCTCAGCTCGTTAAGCCCTCGTTGATATCAATAAATAATGAATATTTCGACTTCTTATTATAATATTATGGCTTAAGTGGTTGTCTAAAGCTATTTGTTAAATACACTTTTTAAAATAAAATAAAAAAATTACGAGCAGACATTTTAAATAATATAATATAGTAGGTGGTCCCATATCAAAACTCGAAGAATATAAATACAAAGTAGTCAATTATAAATATTACAACACACCCATTCTTCACAACCTTAAGTGGGTAATATTATGAAATATTAACCGGCTATCGGGTCGCTGTCGATCAGCTCTTTTATATTTTTTGTCTGTATTATTTTTTGACGAATTTTATGAATTCTTATGAATGGTCTCCCCGCCCCTTCTCACTCGAGAGTCGATTGTTTTGTCAGCAAAACACCTGGACGCAAACAAGCGCGTAACGGTTGCTGATTCAAAATGGCGACTTTAAGTATAGTGCTTGATGTATTATTATGTTGTTAGAGTAATTATTTTAATTACTAAGAGCTTTAATGAATCCTTATTTGTTATTATTTATAAGTTAAAATCATTTGTAACCATATAACAATTGTTTCAGTTTTTAAGTACATTATTATGTCTACACTAGCTATCCGTTCTGGCTTCGTACGGGTAGAATAAGGTTCTACATAAAAAAGGCAAACAGACAAAAGCAACGGGATTACTCAGTTTTAAAAATTCTAGTGATAATTGTACTTATTCATAAATTTTAAAATATAATGATATATAGTACATAATCATATTAATATACAGATAAATGGAAAGCAAGACACTATAATTTGACAATAGATTACATTTTTATTTCAACGGTTAATATCAACTGATTGGAGTGGCTGATCATTTCATATCAACGTATTAGAACTTGGTTTTTTCATTAAAGAATACTAAAATGAACCGTAAATTAATTTCAAATCTTTATTGTATTACGTCCATTTAAAATCTCTTTTAAAATACCGCATCATTGCTCGCTAGACATTCGAAATTAATAGGACATATCGTATACAAGTTTTAGGCCTTGTTGCGTCAAAATAGAGTATATTATGGAATGTAATTGACGTAACAATCTTAGGTGCACCGTGCCTCGTTTTGACCTGAATTATTAATTATAATCGGCCTGTTTTACATAATTTTGTTATTAGACATGAGTTAAATTATTGGGTTCTGTTTTAGCGGCATCGTAAATATACAAGTTATGTTCAGTTACAATCGGTTTATATGTTTTTAATTAATTCCTTATTCGTTAGTTGCTTCGATACATACATTTATCATTAGGTCGTTACGTCCAAGTATGTTAACTGGTGGTAGGGCTTTGTGCAAGCTCGTCTGGGTAGGTACCACCCACTCATCAGATATTCTACCGCAAAACAGCAATACTTGATATTGTTGTGTTCCGGTTTGAAGGGTGAGTGAGCCAGTGTAATTACAGGCACAAGGGACATAAAATCTTAGTTCCCAAGGTTGGTGGCGCATTGGCTATAAGCAATGGTTGACATTTCTTACAATGCCAATGTCTAAGGGCGTTTGGTGACCACTTACCATCAGGTGGCCCATATGCTCGTCCTCCTTCCTATTCTATAAAAAAAAAAAAAAAAACTACTGTAAATTTCATATTATCCGTGCCTTTATAAATGTGAGTATGTGATATATAAGATATATAAGAGGGTATTAAAAAACATATACTATTCAGTATTACTATCTTTATAATAAACAATTGGTAGATCTCTACACAAACCACCTTGTTAAAAAATCATTATAAAAATAATTTTGTTTTATAGAATCCTACAAATCATCCTATAATATACTAGTGGTAGTGGCTTTGTGCAAGCTCGTCTGAGTAAGTATAAGGGACATAACATTTTAGTTCCCGAGGTTGGTGGTGCATTGACGATGTAAGCGTTGTTTAAATTTCTTACAATGCCTATGTCTATACGCGTTGGTGGCCACTTACCATCAGGTGGCCGATATGCTCGTCCGCCTACCTATACAACAAAATAAATAAGTAAATAAAAAAATACTTCCGTACATGCGCCACTGAGCAAGTCTGTATCCACCTCAAAACCCCAACATTGTGATTGAAGACCAAATAGTGTTAATACTTATTATTACAATATATTTATGCTTGACATTATTATATTAACAGACGAGACGACCCTCTGGTTAGAATAGCTAAATCTTAAACGAAGATTTTGGGTTCCAACCTGGGCAAGAACAGCTGAATTTTCATGTACTTAATTTGTGTTTATAATTCATCTCTGGCTCGACGGTGAATAATTTGATGCACATGTCAGATAAAAAGCCACTTATGTATCCACCATTGGAGCGTGATATAATAACCTCCTATCGTTCTCCTTAAATGGATGAAGTGTTTGCCCAGCAGTGGGATATTTACAGGCGTTTACTTTTTCCTTTTATTATTGTCAGTTAAATCCGGGGAGTTTGACATAGTTTTTTCAAAAACCTTAACGAACTGAAGTATTCCGACTAACTTTTGCCAAAATCAACTTTTAATTAAACCGGAAGATAAATGTTCAGATATTTAACTACAATAGTTTAAAAAGAAGTAACGAAGGTCTAATGGCTCCTGGAGCAGCCATTAGAATTAACCGTACTAAAGTACCGAGAGATATGATCATTTAAATTTTAACGAGGGCTTAGTGTAGTTTATTTTTATTAAATACTTGTTTTTGCCACATTTGGAATATATTTCATGGCATCTTTCTTTTCCAACTACAGTGTACTCACAGCTGGCATACGAAATTAGAGCCAACTATAGTGGCGTTTACGGGTATCAATTAATTTTTGAGGAACTGTCGATATTTGCTTTAAAATTATTGATTGTCTTAAGATCAGGAACGTTATAATTTTGAAAATATTGTCTCCATTGCGTTCAAATTACCCAGAAGTAATGTTGACTGATTTCTTAGGTACTTTCTTATGAAGTGACCTTCACGGGTTGCGCTTTACTCTCGGAAATTTTGAGAAAACATTATTTTAGAAATGTTGTATACAGTTTCCGGATATAAACTATGCTATATTTTATAATCGAAAAAAAGAATGATTTATTAATTTTAAGGTATGACATTCACCTTATTTCACAAGGTAAATCAAAGCTACCGCGGATTCGGTATATGTAGATTCTAACGAGAAATACCGGCAAAAAGCTCAATAGTCACTCATTCTCATCATCATATATCTGTCATATAATATTAAATAATAATATATATAAAATATTTACATCAGCTTTAAATGTTTTTCTTGATAAATGTAAATATCTAAAAAAGTGTATTCTACCAAACCGCATTGGAGCAGCATGGTGGAATAAACTGCTTTTGCAGCTTATTCTTTCTCCTTTTCCTCAAAAGGGAGATGAAGCCTTAGCCCAGCAGTGGGACACTTACAGGCTGTTACTATTTATGATACAAATTTTATACAGTTCCCAGAAAAAAAAAAGGAAAACGATTAAATATGCGAAGGCAAAAACCTTGGTTAAAATACTGTATTTAGTATTAAGTAAGTGATAGTTACATCGAATTCTTTCAAGCCTACATCGCAACATTACCCTTCAACATTTATAGTCGAGTTGGGTAAATTCATCTCTCTTCTCATGCCGATAAGGCAAGCTCATATCGAAATTTACCACAAAATATGGGAAACATTTTATGAAGTGCGTTCTACTGTAATGAGATAGGATACAGTCAATTTCGGCCATTGTTAAGGATAAGCGAACGTAAAATCCGGATATATTTATAGTCACTCCCTGTTTACTGGTTTCCGTATCATTTTCGTAAAGCCTACTGGTGTTTTTCTACGTGATCGGTCGATTATATGGAGATACAAGGGCCATGTTTATGATAATGCTCTTTATGTCTAGAAATTCCTTTGTTTATTGTTAAATGTTTCTGACCCGACCGTAATATCATTTTGAATAGCTTGACACCTCATATAAGATTGTTGTTCATTTCATAAATATATCAACATATTTGGAACATTTTATACATAACAAAATAAAATATATTTATATAGTAAGTTATGTTTAGACAAATACAAATAAATATATCTTCAACCAATCATAAGAATATAATTAACATGTTAACACGACTTTTTGTGTAAATAAACCTTTGTACAAATAAACCGCTGATTCATCAGACAAAGCAAGAATCAATTATTTTGGGTTCAGTAATAACTCGCTCAGGATACTGTACTGAACTGTCTGACGCTGTGGCGCGTGGAAGATATTCACATACAGGCGTAAAGATTCGCGCCCATCATATATACTATGTATACAATAATAATATTATAGAATAGTCTTAACTATTCTATATAACTGGTGGTAGGGCTTTGTGCAAGCTCGTCTGGGTAGGTACCACCCACTCATCAGATATTCTACCGCAAAACAGCAATACTTGATATTGTTGTGTTCCGGTTTGATGGGTGAGTGAGCCAGTGTAATTACAGGCACAAGGGACATAAAATCTTAGTTCCCAAGGTTGGTAGCGCATTGGCTATAAGCGATGGTTGACATTTCTTACAATGCCAATGTCTAAGGGCGTTTGGTGACCACTTACCATCAGGTGGCCCATATGCTCGTCCACCTTCCTAATCTATAAAAAAAAATTCAACTATTATGCTCCAAGTGTACCAAAATAAATTTAAAAAAAACATAAGAATAAAACTAAAACGTTCTTTAAACGCATACGACGCTATCTTATTTTAAATCACAATGTTATCATCTTAAGCCCTACATACATATATTGTAATAGTTAACATTGTTTAACTTTTTTATTTGCAATTTTTCTTTTCTTCAAACTAACGTTAGTTAGCCATATTGATATTTTATGATTACTTTATCTCTTTTTATGTTTTAGTTAAATATTTAATACCTGTTTTTCTAAATTTATGGCATATTAAAGTTTGTTTCTAAACAAAATACTTTGTGGGCACCTTGTTTTAACAGAAGAACATACTAAAATTCGTTAATAAATTATAAGTTTTTAAAATGTTTCGGCTTTATCAAAACGTTTTTGATTAAGCCGTAAAATATTACATATAAAAAATAATTAAACACTTTTTAGCGGATCTTAGTTTACGAAATTAATAGCTACATTACTAGTACAATAAGGATGGAATAATCGTTATAAAATGTACATAGATTTTTTAAATTGCCGTTATAATTGCTTAATAAAAATACACTTACTTCGTTGTTAAAGAGAAACCTTTTAGTTTAAAACAATACATTGATTTTGAACTTAAATTCGGCCTTGAATTTTTGCTCTTACCATCCCTAAGAAGTTCCATTTGAAATATACATATATATGTATATATTTTTTCAATCTATGCTACATTTACTACAATACAAGTTAGCCAGCACACGCGATGCATGATTTGTTCCGGAGTTGTCCAATTCACAATAAAAAAAAAACCAAGAATTCCTGCGACAAATAAACGCATTAAAATCATTCATTGTGATTATTAATTCATATTACACGGCCGCTTAGACCTCTTGAGGATAACAAAGGATGACTTCGGACAACCACAAAAGTCAATAGATCGGAGCAGAATGAATATAATAAATGACTACAGCTATCTATAAGATATGTAGGTATATATACGGTTGTTTTTTTTGCTTGCTTCTCTCGGCCGCGTTTATTTGTGTACAGGACAATCTATCTTGCGATACGAGTGGTGTATGAATGAATAAGCGTATGCCTTTACGACCAACATCCTTGGTATTGGTAAAAGTGACAATATTTTGTGACAAAATTTATATGCTTAAAATTGATTTTATCGTGTACAATAAAATAGTTTTATGCTTAAATTAATTTAAGATACCTAAAAATATAACTTATAGGGTGAAAAGTAAATAAACAGCCTGTAAATGTTCCATTGCAGAGCTAAATATTCTTGAAATTCACGCGTTCCAACCATTGAGCACCCTCGACGCATATTTATAAAATATAGTCTATACTTATAAAATCTGTTACCCTGACTGACTATCGACACACAGACAAAATTACTGAGTCTAGAATACTGAATTTTGGAAGATTATAATATAATATAAAGTATATGCTAAAAATGGATATCGAAATTTCAACTTTAAGGGGATAAATGGGAGGGCTAAATTTGTATGAATTTTGCTCGTACAAAGTCGGAGTGGGCTGCTATTAAAGTACAAATTCAAACATGTATAATTTTGTCTAAAAATAAAATTATTTTTGTCATAGTTATCCGAGTTCGCACTTTGTTAAACTTTGAATATCTGTCCTATTCTTCTATAACATTATCATATTACATTTTTTGAAAGAAAGTTTTGAAGCTTTCTCATAGTTTATTGCAAATTCTTAGATATATTTGTTTTTACTTTTAAACATATTATTTTTGAATAATCTTTCAAGAAATAAAAAAAAAATTTAAATCCCATTGCCGGTCAATCCTTTCCTGTTAAGAAGAAATACTTCGGGAATATTAAACAGGTTACGTGTAGGTTTCCTAGCGATTTATATCATATATGAGCACGATATTAAATTTATAATCACCGTAGCACCTGCTCCGTGGTTCTTGGCCGGTTTTGAACTTGCGACCTTTGATTAAGATCAGATTATCAACCACTAGGGTTTCTCGGAATTCTTAATATATATAATACAGATATATATTTGTTACCCACTTATAAAAATATGTAGCTAAGATTTAAAAATAGAATTGTCGAATCTATACGTAATAAACAATATAAATAAAAGTTACCAAACGTAAAAACAATCTGATTATAACCGTCAAAGACCTGACATCGAGAACTCTATAAGTAATTCTATCACAAATATCTATTGACAGACGGTATAAAACTCCTGAATAATATTACGGATAAGTCCTTCGAGTGTTTCAAAGACGATATATATCACAGATCGAACTAAGTTGAATTCGTCTCACGAAACGTGAAATTCCATATAGCTCAACGGAACATCAAAGTATCTTTATATAACTGTAACCCTCGTCAATTGTCTTTTCTTGACTATATTCAACTTTCTCATGAATAATAATGTAATAATGTAACATTAATGTAAATATTACTCACATAAAATTTATTGTTAAATAAAATATCTTGAACGTTATTTAATGTGCTCATAAATACAGCATTACTTGATGCTTTGTGCGAGACCATCTGGGTAGGTACCACCCACTTATCAGACATTCTACCACCAAACAGCAATATTTAGTATTATTGTGTTCTGGTTTGAAGGGAGAGTGAGCCAGTGTAACTACAGGCACAAGGGACATAACATAGTGCAAAAGGATGGTGGCGCATTGGCGATGTAAGTGGTTAATATTTCGTACATCGCCAATGGGTGGTGGTGACCGCTTACAAACGGGAGGCACATTATATATCCGTCCGCTTACCTAATATAATAAAAAAAGTGCAAGTAACATGTACATATAGAGTTTTCTATCAGAACCAAGTACAATATAAATTATAAGAACAATAAAAACGTAGACGATTACCGTGTGTAATCCAGATTTGAATCCGTGATTTTCGGTTACGGGCCATATTATATCTCGGAAGACGTACAATTTTCCAGTAATAAAATAATTCAAGGGCAATATATTAATATTGCCCTTGAATCATTCTACGTACATTGATAACTATAATAAGTAATGAGTTTTTCAAATATTACGTGACTCATAAAAAATCGATACAAAAGTATTCGACTATAATAATCATGTAACATTGCCATATATATTATAATAATTATCTATATATTAATAAGACCCTTGTCTATTTTTATAAAAAGAATCCTTGAGCCTTATACAATTTTATATCGTACCAAAGATATACATTATGTAAAAAATCTAAAAATAATGACCTAATAATTTAAGAACTGAGCCATAAGCTCGTTTCAGAAAATGATTATTTTCAATAGAATCATATCTCGGAAACATTAAAATATATAAATGTCTAATTCCATTATTAATTGTTATACAATATGATGTAAATGTTGTAAGCTTAATCGTTCTCATTATATAAATAAAATATAAATGCTAATATAGGTTAACAGAAAATATCTCATGTTATTTTTTCATTTTATAACATGCACTATACAAATAAAATAATGCTTTAAAATGTTGAAACCATTGTATGAACCTGCTCTGTTTTGTCTTCCATATTTGTATTTCAACAACAAAACCATAACAAAAAAATTTACAAAGGTAAGCACTTAGTACAGTGAAACAAATACTTTTCACATTCAAAAGATGTATTTAAAACTAAAAAATCATCTTTGATTTATGTAAATTTAAGATTTATTTGAAGAGATGGTAAATGAATATTGAAATATTTGTAAAAAGTTGAACGTTGACTAATCTAATACCTTACATGTTGCATACAAAATAGTAACGCAAACAAGACGAAGAAATACGATATTTATTATAACGTCACAGAGTTTATTTTCCAATGGACTCTGTATTAACTATTATAAGGATATTCTATGACTCAATAACAATGGTTTAAAAGCCTTAACAGTAACAGCCTGTGAATGTCTCACTACTGGGTTAAGGCCTCCTCTCCCTTATTTGAGGAGAAGGTTTGGAGCTTATTCCACTACGCTGCTCCAATGTGGTTTGGTGGAATACACATTTGGTGGAAATTCGACACATGCAGGTTTCCTTCATCATGAAAATTCAGTGGTGCTTGCCCGGGTTTGAACCCATGATCATCGGTTAAGATTCACACGTTCTTACCACTAGGCCATCTCGGCTTTTTTAAAAAGGCTTACTCTTATAATAATATCATCCGCCTCGTTGGTCTAGTGACAATATTCTATGGGTGCAAATCCCAAAGTTCTAGATACAAATCTTTGATCGATTTTGTAAAAAGTTATAGGGGTAAATTTTTGCTTTCAAGAAGTTCTTACTAGCAGGCTCGAGATAGAATTTGACAATGGTCTCACTCCTTCGTCTAAAGCTGGTCCTGAATTCTCTGGCGTCTTTTCAGGTTGCCATCGGACTATGACAGTAAAGAAATAGTTAATGCCCTCGTGTTTGCAGCACACACTTGAACATTGTAATATCTCTTAGTGCATCCCTTGGGAATAATAGCCGTGGCCAAAATCGGTCTGAAGGACATCAATATCAATCAATCATTATTCAGTCAATTTTCGATAAGACGTAAACCCGTAAATATAAAATCTAAGGAAAGTAACAACTATATAATATAAATAAAAAACAAAACCGCCTCAAAATAAAATTCGACTTTAAATAAAAAAAAAAAAACTTTTTCCCCTGTTAATAATAATATTTTAAAACTGTTCATCATTTGACTGAGCTCTGAATCAACAGACGTAAATAAAAAAAATGTACGACTGAATTTAGAACGTCTTCCTTTTTTGAAATCCGTTTAAAATTTTAAAAATTCGTGCGTGACGTCTTATTAATTTCTTTACATATCCGATATCACGAGTAACCGTTATCATTATAAAACTCTACGACATTTTATCACTATGTGACAAGTTCACTGTTCTTAAAATGACTTCTAACACCATATTTTTGTCGACAAAACAATAAAAGTGACCTATTTATTGTCATACTGAATCAGATAAGCTTAAATTTCTGGTCATTAACACTAGAGATAACATTTATTTATTTTGTCCTAGGGTACTTTATAGCGATGTTTTCTTATTATTATTTTTTTCATAAAATATATCACGTATGAGGAGGCTAAGGAAGATATTTTTCATTATAATCTTAACTCGGATCGCGGAGAACCGTATCTTGTAACCTAGTACATATGAGCTCGGACATAAATCAAAAATTTCGGCTTCTAGATAAGATGTTAGTGGAATTAAGCATTCTCTGTGGTTCTTAGATATCGTAATAAAGTGATATATGACGTAACTTGTTATTACGTATTACCATATACAAGACAAGTCCATTAAGTAGCCGTGGACACATGTAGGGCGGAGGGTAAAGCAAGGAATCGTTATTTATGACTTGAGTGTTGGATTATAGGTATTAAAAGCTCATCAAGAATACTGCGAGTACCCGCGTTGCTCTTTCCTTTGTTATATTTATTATTACTAGTTATATTTTTAACGTTATATTTTTATAATCAAAATTAGCTGATTAGAATGAAAACGGTAATAACATTATAAATATATATTTAAATAAATGTACTGATATTTTTGACGGCTTGCTTAATATTGTAAATAGAAATTATTTTGCCAATAGTAAGTCAATTTCCCACTACTAGACTGAAGTTTCATTCAGTGATAAGGAAAACATTTTAAAATTTACAACTATCAATTTTTATCTTATAGCTTAATGTATAATAAAAAAAAATATATATTTAAAAATGGTGGTACTGGTGGTAGGGCTTTGTGCAAGCTCGTCTGGGTAGGTACCACCCACTCATCAGATATTCTACCGCAAAACAGCAATACTTGATATTGTTGTGTTCCGGTTTGAAGGGTGAGTGAGCCAGTGTAATTACAGGCACAAGGGACATAAAATCTTAGTTCCCAAGGTTGGTGGCGCATTGGCTGTAAGCGATGGTTGACATTTCTTACAATGCCAATGTCTAAGGGTGTTTGGTGACCACTTACCATCAGGTGGCCCATATGCTCGTCCACCTTCCTATTCTATAAAAAAAAAATGGCTAATCTCTCTTGAGAATGGAAGCCGTGGCCGAAATCGGTCTGGAGGACGTTATTATATTTAAAAAATAATGTGAAAATACGTTAGAGCTTACCAGGATTTGAACTCACAATACTTATTTAAGATTCGCGTATTATATCCACTGTGCCATCATGGCTTTAATCTCGGTTAAAATAGATACCGATGTAAGCATTACGATTTTTCTTAAAACGCGTTTAAATAAATGTAATCAGTAATGTATATAACATTGTAACCGGAAACAATTGCCGAGTCAGTTAGTCAGTCAGTCGGCAGTTAGCTACCTAAAATATGTACTACAGTTGAAACGATACAAAAATTGTTTATTTCACATATTTTATTTAAATTAAATTAAATAATAAATCTTTAAGAATTACTTTATTGACATTTTTTAAAATTAAAATTAAGATAGTTAATTGAAGGACGAACTTACGTAACGAAACGCGAAAAGTTACTTGAGCTATCATAATATCCTGGGATAATTTATAATATCCTGGGACATTTTTCACA
The DNA here is from genome assembly GCF_905147045.1 of Nymphalis io. NCBI lineage: Eukaryota > Metazoa > Arthropoda > Insecta > Lepidoptera > Nymphalidae > Nymphalis > Nymphalis io. The sequence goes on from NC_065899.1 coordinate 11,180,758, forward strand.
CACGGCCATCTGATCCCAAAGTAAGCTTGTACAAAGCTTGTGCTATGGAAACCAGACAACTGATATACTACATATACTAATTTTCTTTTGTAAATACATACTTATATAGATAATTACACCCAGACTCAGGACAAACGGACATGTTCATGCACACAAATGTCTGTCCTGGGTGGGAATCGAACCCACAACCTTCGGCGTGAAAGGCAAGTATTTACCAACCACGCCAACCGACTCGTCAAATCATTTATGTTACGTGTATTGTTACGCGTTCAATTTTGCTGATTAAATTTCTTAACGTTTCTTCCTGCTTATAAAAAATACATCAACTACATAACTTGATAAAACATTTCATAGTTCGAATAAAGAATTACAATGTTTCTTTATAAGAAATTCATCTCATCAAAATTCCTTTCAAAGGGTGGTCTTATAAATTAAATGGTGTATTAGTGATGAGTTTTTTATACTCGAAACAAAATGAAATCTGCTCACAATTACACGGTACAGCTACTGGTTACGCTTTAGTATTATAACAGTCATTTCCTCTTTTAAACTTATTGGTAACCGTGTCGAATATTTCATTATAATCATTCAATGTTCTTTTGTGGTTATATTACATAAATCTATTGAGATGAGTTGAAATGACAAAGAGGGTAGAATACAAATATGTCTTAAACGAAGATTGCAGCTTAATGTGACTAATTAGTGTTCATAGTATGATATGTGACAAATAAAATGTATTTTATACGTATTACGTATCCAACCTGCAATGGTAAGGCGTGGTGATATAAGCTCTAATCTTCTCCTCAAAAGTAGTGGAGACTTTAGCCCAGCGTGTGATATTCATAGGTTGTTAGTTTACTATTAAGGCGTGTTCTCGTAATTCATGGAATGTAATTAGAATTATTTATAAAATTATTATTTTTTATTTAAAAGTAGAAGTAACTTATCTATATTGAAAAATAAATAATCATTCGAATTTTAAACACTATGGAAAAGCTTTAGCTCAATAAGAAACTGTCGAGGTTAACGATCCTACAATAACTTATAGTGCTAAGTGATGTATCAAGCGCTAGCCAATTACGTATTAACGTAACAACATCACAAATGTAATTTTGAATTATCCTCTTTACTGAACACATAACCCGTGGAGAGCGGATCCTTGTCCATATATTAGCCGGATCGGATCATAAAGGTCCGCGATGCGAGACAGTATATCTCTCTTACGTACCAGTTTTTGCCGTTTGTTTTCACGCAATAACCTCGCATTACGTGATACCTTCGCAGCCGGTTCCGAGGCCGAGCCGCGGGTTGACTCATTTATCGTATTATAAATTTAGTGGGAGGAGCTATCGCCCGCACCATCGACCTTCCCACTTCAAGTTGCGTAAACGTTCGCAGGAACAAGACAGCGATACGCACAACGAACCGTCAAATAAAAAAAAGTGAACGAGCGAGATGGAATCCATAATTTTAAAATGCGCTAGGATAGAAAAATAGGGGCCGATTGAAGGCTTCCCCTCATTAATAAGCTATTAGATTACGTGATGTCGCATGGACCGATTGGTAGACCATAGGGAATCCCAATAAATGCTGCCCCCACTTCCACTTCGATGGCTGTTTGAGATTCAAAAGAAGCCCCTTTGAACGCGCACAAAACAAAACGGGCGCTCGAAAGAGACCCCGCTCTAATTCTCTTTACGATCTCCGATTTCAATTGCTCCTTCAGAAATTTGAATGTAGGGAGGAACAAAGTTTTGTCACGTAGGGTCGCCAGTAAAAGTGTATACAGAGTACACATAAAATGCGGGCTCGCCTCATAGGTACCCCATTAACGAGAGTACCCAACAGGCAAGGGTGATATCAAATCGAAAGATCGGATTGACAAAAAGTAAAGAAATATAACTGGTATTCAACACAGCTAGTTTACGAGCCGCTCTGTTATTAAACATTTTAAATAAATAGTTGAATCCGTTTTTTACTGATTTGATTCAGTCAATAAAGGTCTATAGACTGACTCGAAACCCTTTAGTTCAAAACACGCACACACGAAAACACAATAAGCTTTTTGTCACCAATCGTGCATGTGTGTACAACCTTGATACAATTTTTGTACCCTAACATATTTTTTATATAGATCACTTTTTATTCAACCATTATGACGAGGTATTGTGCAGAGTTTTAACTGGGATAAGATCTTCGATATGTCACCAAGGCCTCTACTTTTTATTTTTTTTTTTGTTCGAAAGAGTAAACTTTTTGTTATTGAAAAATTGAATTGTGTGCTATGCGTATCTGTGAATTGAGATCTTAGTATCCCACGACTACGGTCTACGGTCATCGTCGAATATAAAGAAAAATAAAACATTTTACTCTTTACATCGCTTAAAGGTTGTACTAAAATAAATAGAATACTATAAGTGTGTAATTTTCCTCGGAGAACCACTTTGTTAGTTGAGTCTGCGAGCTCTTAAGAAGCATCCAGGACAATTTGGATCCGATTACACGTCCGAAGATGAGATATACTGCTTGATTGTTTGTCGTACCGCCGTTCGACTTGTTTACTTACTTCGACTAATGTTTTCCTCCTTAGTGGTTTGAGGATAGTCTAGAGTTACTGGTAGCGACAACTCGGCAGAGAATAATATACCTTGACAATGCTAAAGTTTAACAAAGTTAGCATGTCTGATTTTATAGCAGTTGAAAATAATATTTGTCTTATCTTTCTAATTTCTTCGGGTTATCTATTGAAGATTTTTAATCTAATTATAAAAAACGTGTTGTTTTCCCACTTGATAATAAGTTATTATAAATATTATAGTAAGAAAAAAAAACAGTAAAACCTTAAATACATACATACTAATAAAACATGATACATATTTATTGGAATCATTTGATTTGTTTGTTTGTATTCGTTTAAGATTTTTAATAATAGTTTTTAATAACTTTGTTTTAGAATTTAATTGTCTATAAAATAACAGTTTAATGTATGTATATTGACCTATTAATATTTAGTGGTTAAATCGTAAAAGTTGAAATATTTCATTTTTACTCGTCTCTAAGCGATAAATTGCTTTTACATTTATTATAGTCGTGTAATATATAACTCCTGCTTTTTTACTTAATACCAATATAACACCAAGATTTTATTGAAAAACCGATAATATAGGTATAATAAAAATGATGTTCTCGGGCTTCTAAGATATACAAAACAAAGCGTTCGATGCTATTTTAATGGATACGTTTTTATGATCTTGTCGTTTTTACACACAACTTTTGAAACATCGTTTATATTATAACGAAGGATAAATTGTTATAACAAAATTGATATCGTACACCTTAGATAAAATATATAAAAATGCCTTTTTGTTTTTAAAACATGAGGTGTGAGTATACTAACTTATCTACAAAACGTAATAAAAAATGAATAAGACCGAACCGAACCAAAACAGTCTGTGAATGTCCCACTGCTGAGCTAAAGGCCTCCTCTCCTCATTTTGAGGAGAAGGTTTGGAGATTATTCCAACACGCTGCTCCAATGCGGGTTGGTGGAATACACATGTGGCAGAATTTCAGTGAAATTAGACACATGCAGGTTTCCTCACGATGTTTTCCTTCACCGTAAAGCACGAGATGAATTATAATCACAAATTAAGCACATGAAAATTCAGTGGTGCTTGCCCGGGTTTGAACCCACGATCATCGGTAAAGATTCACGCGTTCTTACCACTGGGCCATCTCGGCTTTTTTAAATAAATAAGATTTATTTATTATTAATAAGTGAATAACTATAAATATTTCTTTCTTTGTTTGTTTGAGACCACCACCCACTTAGACAGGCACTGAAACAAATATATACCCTCCTTTTTTGTATATATATACAAAAATAATATATAACTTTAAAGTTACGCTCTTACGTTTACGTAATATTTCTATTTAATAACATTATGTTCTTATATAAGTCATTGTGTTTAGTAAGTAATAGTAGTAGGTATACACTCACTGCACAAAATTTTATCTAAAAACAATTGGTTAATTCCAACCACACGCGATACTAGTCATCATAATTGATTCGTTCATCATATTTGGTAATTTGATCGAAGCGTTATTTTAATTACCGTAGCTACCAATTTATTATCTCAATAATCTTTTAAACTTTATCAAAAACCATTCCACGAATATCATCGCGTTGGTGGTTGAAACTTCTGGCAACAGCTGCAGATTACGCCAGTTGATTGTACAAAATATAATCCTCTTGCAAAATAGTATTGAATTTCTTTTTCGCTCGATTTAATATGATTTTTTTTAAGGCTCAGACTGTCGCCTAGAAAGGTGAGCTTGCCTTTCTCAGATTACACAGTAGCCTTTTCATTGGTATGATCTTGACTGATAAGAAATTTATTCACATCGGCTTACGCAATGCGTTATTTTTCTCAAAGCAATTGTGTGAAGTAGCTTTTCTGTTTATAGGCGTTATTTAGGGCGGGTGTGCAACAACTTACTGGTATAAAAGTCAAAAAGTCATATATAATATATAAATGTATATAGTAAAATAAAAAAAAATAACGAATAATGTTTCACAATTCAAAATTAACTTATTCCATTTTCAAATACGAGGCGCATTTAAGGATCATGTATTCGATTCTAATACGATTAAATGTTTTTAGGTTTCTGTAATTGTAATACATTGATATATAAGATTGGTACATAAATTAAGTTTTTTTTCAAAATATTTACGCTTAACGGTCTGTAATAGAATTTTAACAGTTTAATAAAACATAAACACAAAATTTAGTGCTATAGAGAACATTTTTCGACACTTCAGTATTCAAAATTAAAAGCGCCAGCGAAACAAACAGTTGTTTCATTTTTTTATATAAAAATTTAGTTATGTTTGCCTTCAACTTTCGACAATACAAATACAATACAAATCAAATGAACGCCAAATTAACTTTTCGTCGACTACAAAAAAACACTATCGCAATGCAGCTGTACGTAAGACAACTGATGCATTTTAAAACAATATTTACTTTGCAATATACAATAAAAGACTGTAAACATGGCGAGCAATTACTACGCCGGTAACATATTTGTTTAGGACTGAGAAATTGAAGTGTTTTCGAGCGTGCCAAGACATTTTCGTTCGTGGTATTTCTTCGACTTCCAATACAATTTTCCATTGCGATGTTAAATCGTTCTCCGTCAATCTAAAACCGATCTTATTTTAATTTCAATATGAATCATTACAGATTAATGTATTTCGAAATGTAAAGGTACTATTGTCAGACTGTACGAGTAAGTGCGGAGCTCGTAAGCCCAGAATTCGATTGTGTAAATAATACTCGAGTTGAGACAATAATGATTCGAACAATCGTGTGGTAGGTATAATGTGTTTGATTTATTAAACGATGCTCGGGTATGCGAGATTTATATCATTTAACTGGTTTGTTACGTGTGTGACGTATTGTTTTATATATTCGGTGTATTGATTCATTAATGATAAATGACTGTCAATTAACTAATCGAATTTCGATAGAACAGTAACCAGATATTATATCGTTAAGTAATTTGAATACGTCATTGCTATCGTAAAGTTTAAAAATGATTATAATATTCGTGCGTTTTCATCTCGACGCTTTTGTCTCATCAAATTAGTTTATGATTACATAGTTTACTAGTATGCCAATAATAATTTGACTTTATGCGATTAAAGATTGAGATAGAAGAAATCCAATCAAAGACGAAAAAAAAAGTATTTATATTTACTTAATAGTAGTCTTCACAAAAAAAAAAAACTATTTATATTTACTTAGTATATTAAATAAAGAATCGTACGAAATCTTAAGTTTATATTTGTGTATTATAGTTAAGGACGTTAATAGATAAATTTTTTTTAATTCGTCCGCATAGATAGACGGACTAGCATATGGGCCACCTGATAAGTGGTCATCAAAAAATAGGTATTGGCTTTGTAAGAAATGTTAACCATCCCTTATATCGCCAATGCGCCACCAACCTTGGGAACTAAGATGTTATGTCCCTTGTGCCTGTAATTACACTGGCTCACTCACCCTTCAAACCAGAACACAACAGTACCAAGTACTGCTGTTTTGCGGTAGAATATCTGATGAGGGGGTGGTACCTACCCAGACGAGTTTGCACAAAGCCCTACCACCAGAGATAATCAGTATATAGCCTTTTATATAAATAGACTATCATAACGTATCATCTAAAAGCATAATATTGCCATCTTACTGAACTGGTCATACATTTAAAAAATACAATTATCATACTTTATAAAACTCAACTGTAAAAATAGCAAAATTATGATTTTTTCTACAAAGACTATTCATTCGCGTTAAGTTCACAAGACCGTTTAATACCATGATTCATTACATAATAAATTCATGTTTATTTAGTCACTTAACACCATAGTACAATGCACGATGAGTAGCATTCCTGACTTATGTCGTCCGTCTTTTATTAGAGAATTTATGATGAATAAATAAAACAGTAGTTTATGCTTCCCAGTAATTTGCTTAATAGGTACCAACTCATTTTATTAGTATTATCACATAGTATTTATTAGTGATGCCATATACCATGGAATAGATTTTTACTCATAAATACACGAATTTCCTATCAAAAATATAAATTTCACATCGAAAGTACTCGGGATATATTTAGTAATTTAAACGAACCCATTAAGGACAATGACTTATAAATATAACTAGTAAGGCTTAACTAAATATGCGTTCAGATAATGTTTGCGTATTAATGTAATTTGTAGGTCAAATCTTGCAATTGAATTTTTCAACCAAATCTACTCAATCGAGTGATTTAAAACCAAGAAGTAAAAAAGAGGTTTGATATAAAAAAAATGAAATTTAATTAAGCTTGATAAAATATAGAAATGCCAAAAGTAATTGTTGATACACAAACATTTTATTTTAAGATGTTTCGAATGCTATGAAGATTTTTATCTTATAAAACTTCTATTCAAGTTTTATTATACAGAAATTCCATGAAGCACAATGGTGAAGAAAAATTATATAATTTTAATAAAAAAGATACGCTGCAAATGAGGAGCGAGATAGGGAAATAAGAGAAAAAAAAACTTTATTAAAACTTTCTTATTTAATCTACGAACATTCTCACACAATCCTTTCTCTCGCTAGTCTTAATACAACTCCTTACAGACAATTTATGTTGAAAAAATAATGAAATAATATATTATGTATTAATTACATGCGGTGATCTATAAATGTTGCTTAGGAGGTTTCTACTGTATGCTCTGTCTTCTGTTTTCACTAATAATAATAAGTAAACATTAGCACCACCATCTACCACCTATATATACACACACACACACATATATATATATATATATATATATATATATATATATATACTATGATATCTCCTGCGATGTTAAATTGGATAAATAAATATTTCAATTAAATTAATTTAAAAACACATTAAGCAAAATGTTATTGTTTAAAAAACATAACCATTATTGATAAAAAAACAAAACTTACATTGTTAAATTAAGCAGCATTTTTACAAGCAAGGTTATTATTTTTAAAATGGAAACTAAAAATAAGATTTCATACATCCAGAGAATTTTCATTGTTCAATGCAAGGAATGGCTTATGCTGCACCAATGGGTTTCAATCCGTTGTCTGCAAAACACTGCTCTGTGAAGCCACTTGAAATATACCGCGAGAAAATTAAGTACACAATTAAAATATGTTTCAAATGTAAGTAGTCTGGAAAAATAAGAATGGAATAAGAAATTTTGAGTTATCATAACTAATATTATTCATGCGAAAGTGAGTTTGTTTGTTACGATTTTACGCCTAAACTACTGGTCATTATGAAATTTTGCATATTCTTGTCAAGGGCTTAAACCTGGTTCATAATACATTTAACCCCTTCGGCCTCTGTCATCATATGAAGGCGAAAACGCGGGCAGATGCTAATAAAGAATATCTTAAGAAGTTGAAATTGCTTTGCGAGCTTAATGATTCCAGCTCATTCACTATTCTTAGTGATAGGAAATTTCATTCAAGTGTTTTCATTTATGTTAATATATAATATATTAAAACAGAACCTTACTATTATTTATTTAAATGCTAATGTTTAAGGTGTATTACGTATTTTAATTTATTTATCTGTTACCTAAAATATTACCACTGAATTAAAAAAAAAAAACATTTAATTGTATTTTGCAAAACGATGTTACAGATGCGCTCAAGTTTTCCGAAATTAAACAAAAAAAGGTTAACGATCTAGTACATTAGCGCGGCTTATAATACCAACAGATTTTCATCTGTGATTTAATTTTCTTCCCAACAACTTTCACATAACCAAATTGTTGTTTCATGAAAAGTACTCTCTTGTAATATATACAAGAATGAAGTTAATGTAAATTCAGAAGTATTTCTATTACATAATGTGAATCGCAAAGTTTTCGAGGTTTTCATTTTCGCCCGGGGTAAATCGAGTTTGTGACGTCTCATCCCGCAATTCGCATCTGTGTGGAATGGCTCGATAGTACAGAGACAGTCGGGACAACAGATTGAAGCTGTATTTGTTACCGAAACGTTCTAAGTGACAAAGTAATGTGACAACGAAATTTGCTTAAAAAAGAACTCTAATGCTTTAAAAATAAAATACACAATTGAATGTTGTATTGAAAATATAAAATGCAATACGGATTTTAGGTACAGTGATAGTAGGTGCACCAGATGTTGCGGTTTACGAATTTCACCGTAACTAAAATCTCTGTTTGAAGTTAAGGGCCGTTTGCCTAAATATACTCACCTCATCATTAAAACAAAAACAAGCCAGTCATAATATTTTAAAATATGAAGTAATAAAATTAATATAATATTTTGTATTATATTAATTTTATTAGCCGAGATGGCCCAGTGGTTAGAACGCGTGAATCTTAACCGATAATCTTGGGTTCAAGCCCGGGCAAGCACCATTGAACTTTCAAGTGCTTAATCTGTGCTTATAATTCATCTCGTGCTTGACGGTGAAGAAAAACATCGTAAGGAATTTTGCATGTATCAAATTTCACTGAAATTCTGTCACATGTGTATTCCACTAATCCGCATTGGAGCAGCGTGGTGGAATAAGCTCCAAACCTTAGCCTCAAAAAAGAGAGCGGGCCTTAGCAGCAGTGGGACATTAACAGGTTGTGACTGTAATATTTTGTGTAATAAGCAGTCTTTGATACTTTTTGATATAAGTTTTGCATTCGCTTAATCCTTGAAGACTGTTACATGTAAATAAATCTTAATAACTAAATATAATTGATATTTTTTTAGGTTTTAATTTTATATGATTGAACCTAAATATAATGACATAAAATACATTACATTAAACCCAATTACCAATTATAATGTAAGAGGAGAACAAAATAAATATTTATTATATAATAGAAATAACATTATATAATGAAATTCATGAATAAAGTTTTGGTACTGGAACAGTGATGTATAGAGTCGAACAAAGTTTACATACGAGTAATAAAGGCTTACGTAATTAATTTATTTCTGGTATGAACATGACGTACCGTAGAATTAGTGTTATATTACAAGACTGTCTCTGTCTGAACTACCCCACTAGTCTAGTCAATAGTTTAAAGAGCTGCATTCCAAATTCCTGGGTTCAAACCCTTGATCTGATTTTTGTATCAAAAATAGAAAGTAAAGCCTTTGGTTTTGTGTCTAAGGTTTTTCTGGTAATATTATGTTGTCATACCTTTGGATTCTGAAGAATAGAATGTGCACATATATTCGCACCAACATTTTTGCACTGCCTATAAAATCTTCTGCTAGTCTCGGATATCAGCCAACTAGCCAACTTGCCAATATAATGATTTTCTGACCGATATTGGTCATATTACGGAAGAGTATTAATTAAGACTGATTATAAAGTAGAGAAATTATATAGATGGACTGAGAAGGAAGACATAAGTAAAAGTAAATAAGAACTTGAGATAGAAATAAATGGAAGAGAAAAACACACTCTTCGAATTTCAAATAAATGAAATAAGGGCAAGCGAATTGTGGCAACGTAATTCATTTATACATGGCAAAAGATCCGAAAATATACAATATATAATATAATATATACATAAATAAATATTTAAAATTGCACTTTACATAACATACAAATCAATTATGTTTTCATTGCTCTTATCTTTTCCGTATCAGCTCCGTTTTTATATCAGACATAGAAAACGAATTTGAAAAACATATCTTAATTATTTCAGATATATTTTTCTTTCGTCTGACGTCACTTTTACTTCCCCTTTATAACTAACGTTATTCATGTGGATTTGCTGAATGTTTTATTATCACGACTGGATCATTTCGTTACAGTCTTAAACCTTTGTTTTCTTTGAGTCTGAATGGAAATAGAAATTTCTTTATTTTTTGAAATGTTATGCGAAATGTTGTTGATAATTTGCTTCGTTATCTATAATTCAATATTTTTTATCTTCAATTAAGTATTGGTCAACTAAACGACTTTCGATTCCGACCAAAAGAACTGATTTTTTTGTATGTAATTGATAATACGTTTGATATCCCCATAATGAAAGGAATTCTATTTTTAAAATGATATATGTATATATGTGTGGTTATATGTGTTTGTAGATACATCATTATGGACTTGTGTTCCTGAATGTTTTAAGAAAAATATCTAACAAGAACAAGATTGGGTTCTCATATCATTCGAAAAACAGATTTGTTTTAATGGTTTACTTCCTGACATCAAATATAATAGCTTATATAACACTTAATTGGAGCTCTTTGATAATTTAATTTTATATACATTCATTGAACGAATTACTTCAAACAGTAAACCACCCTTTGTGATTAAACCAACACTATTGTCAGCTACAAAACCCAGGTACCCAACCCACCAATTACTGGGTATTGTCAAAAAACAGATCACAGAGACATTTCGAACATGTCACACAAAGAATGCTTTACCAATTTCCGTTTATACAAATTTGAACTTTATTGCTCGGTAATAGGAAAAGTTTGACCATTTTTTCATTCACAAAAACTATTGTGCGTTAGACCTTTAGGTTGTCATATGTCGTTTCCATTGTGATATTTATTTCAATGGTCGCTATTGCTTTTCGTTTTTTAATTTTCACCTGCTTCGGATTTCTGCTTCTTAAGTTATTGGTCGTATTTTCTCATGTAATTTTTATTGGACGTAGTTTTATATTCGACGTAGTTCCCTATAATTTAGCTTCAATATAAATTCATAGATTGTTATATTATAGCGTATAATAAGTTTCGTCTCATTAATCTTGTCGATTAAAGTAAGAATGTGAGATTTAGAGATTGCCAAAATGATTAATGAATATTTTTTACTTAAATTTAAGATATACAATATTCATAAAATTTAATCCAATAATCTAATTTGTTTGTTAATAAAAATTTCAAACTATCATTTAGCAACGCAAAATATATTCAAACTAAGTTTCGAGATCAAAGCCAGACACCTCCGACACAAGCTTTGGCTTCCAAATGATATAGCTCAAAGCTAATTACGCAGTCTGTTTACACGAACGTTTATACATAATACCTTGATTATATTTTCAGATATTAAACAGTTGACTCACAGCTCAATAAAAATAAGTTATTTTATTTTAAGAAACATAATACTTGATAAGAAACATATTCGTCTCTTGTAATTATAGCATTAAATAATATGTTTTTCTACTAAGCATAGTTGTAGTAATTCTTGCATTCTTGCAAATTTTAGTTTTTAAATTATTCAACTGTTTTAAGTTATTTGACGATTTTTTTCTTTATATTTATATAAGTGTGCCAAAGTGTTCTCAAATCAATAGTTTCCCGATTTCCAGAAGAAATTGCAATACAATAGTTACAGGTATCGCTTGCATTTGTCTGACAAAATAAGCAGACGCAGCTATTATTTCCAATGATATATTTAACCAAAAGAGCCCTTAGGGTTTGGTAATTAAAGCTGGATTAGCATATCTAATGGTTTGTTATCTGACTGAACATCAGAGGATAAATGATACGGTGCTACCTAGCTAATTTATGTAAATTAGACCGCGAAATTATATCTTTGTACGCTTTCGCGGTGTTTTTGGGAAACAAAGGATAAGAAATGAAAATATTACCGAGTGTAATTTTAAGCGCATAACATTGGAAACCAGAAAAATATAATTATTAGTATACTTACTAATATAATGTTATTATTAACCTATCGAAGTTTGTCACGTCAATTATAATCTAAATTTAAAGCGGGTAAAACTGCGAAGCTACTTAAACTAGCATTTTACCCGCGGCTTATTGGCTAATTCGGAATTGCATTGCATTGCATTTTCATATAAACTTTCATCCCCTTTATCACTTAGGGGTAAATTTTTTAAAAATACTTTGTTACTAACCTACTGTGTAAAAGGAACCCGTATGCAATTTTTTAAGTAACACCTTAAGTAACACCCTCCAGTTTGGGTTTTCGGTGAGTCAGTCAGTCAGTCATTATTTTATATTATAGATAAATGGTATATGTTTTATATAAATATATTGGCGTAGTAGCCTTTTTTCAGTTAGGTGTTACTAAAAAAACGTCACCTCGTATATTAGTATAAATATATATACATATTTAATGATTACGATAAACTATTACAAAACTATAATAAACAATTTGAAACAACAAAATATTCCAAAACAAAATAAACAAGTCAAGTATCATATACGATAACATAGGAGGATGTATTTCAAGATCAATATTCAAGTGGGACCCAAATGTACCTGAAATCCTGGTACGACGATTTGAGAAATGAATCTAAGAAATTCGTATGCTCATTTGAATAGAATAAAAACCGTCCCTTCCGAATCTTGTTTTATCTTATGTCCTTCTCAATGTCTATGTCGGAAGCTCGATCATTTATAAATGTCGTATTTATTTCTATACAATGGCCGCTGCCACCTCGGTTCACATGACGGACCCCTCACTAATTAAAAAAAACACTGACGAATAAGACCGGCGATTTTTATCGCTCGCCGAATCATATATTCGATGAATCCATGTAGGCGTACTCTATTGCACTTCCTTTTCACACGTACTACATAATAAACTGCCTATCTCACTCATTTCGTCTACCGTTTTTCTTTTTATTCATTAAATCAGCTCGTAATTGTTTATAATTATAATTCATTTGAATTGGGAAAGAATCGCTGCCGCATCTTCGTTTTGATACTTTAATGGGCCTGTGAGAACTTGATACTTTATCTTTTTGATTCAAGCTATTCTGACCAAGCTAAAATTATGTTTAGGTAATCACTTGCTAACACATTTCCAATCGTATTGCTAGCTACATAAGTACCATGTTTCCTAGAATGTGTGGTAAATGTATTTTGTCCGAATAACTTCGGTTGAATATCGTAAATCGAAATCAAGAACTTGACGGTGACAGTGTTTTTGTTTGAACCTTACTGGTTTCGTGCCGATAACACTTCACAGACTTAATTATTGTTATGGCCCTCTTGAAGATTAAACTTGTGATGGCGTGATAATTATCATAATTGTTATTCATTTCTTAGAAACACAGATCCGTGTGGGACTTTATAAATTGTTATTCCCATCCGTCAGGCATGCAATGGGCAATAAAGATATAAAAATATTTATCGAAGAAGTAATTATTTTTCATATATATTACCATTGTAGATAAAGGATAAAATTTTCAACAATTGACAATTTTAACTTTAAAACATTACCATCGATGAAAATACAAAAAGTTTCAAAATCCAATCATAATTACAAACAAAACAATACCGAAGAAGTATTTATAGTACATTTCTGTTGTATTTCTGGCGATTCCAGCAATGTCGACATTTCTCAACGGAGGATCACCAATTGCTCAAGAGATATTAGGTATAGGTCATTTGTGTGTACATGGGTTCTCTTATTAAATTCTTCTACTTTCATAATACTATGAGAAGACAATCCTGACCTGACCGAAGAGGCGACCTGAGGCTAGATGTCTCAACATCTTCTTCCTTCTGAGAATTTCTAGACGAAAAAAATTTTACTAGCTCGACACGAGATTTTTCAACTCAAAGTAGAACCTCGAAGACGCTATTATACAAAATGATATTTTTAAAAATATCTGATCACTAAAATTGTCGATATCTTGAAAATACCTGATATCAAAGTTGAATCATTGCAAAGCTTGATATCAAAGTTTCATATCAAATAAAGTTCATGAATTTTATTCTACAAATTATCCATAACAACACTGAAGCTCGATACCAGTGTCTACATGAATATTTATTGACTAATAACTTATCATGCAGGCTCAGTAGACCAAAGATCACTAAAAGGCATATTCAGAGGATAATATACATCTTACTAATAACATCCCAGTTCATTAATATGCATAACGTACGATGCTTGTTCGCTATCGAAGGATTATTTTAGAGAGAAACTTCGTAACTAATTTAAAATATAACATCAAGTATGGTATCTTAAGCTGATACTTGAATGTGATTTTGATTCAAGGCCATTTGAAATGTGATTTAACGTTGCGAATTATGTTTCTATAATGAAGTGTAAATAATGATGGTTGTTTGAATTTATATGGTAATATTAATATTCCATTTATCTTAATGTTTATTATTTCGATTATGTTTTAATTTATTAAGAATTTCTAATCGTTTAACGTAATTACAACGACGATACTTTAAGTATTTTTTTTCACTTCAATAAATTTAATAAAAAGTATTTTATATATTTAATGAGACTTGATATACGTTTTCTAATGTAAAGCGATTTTGGATTATATTCATTTGAAGCAGGCATCCTCTTTATGATCTTTATTCTATTACAGGTTCACAGTTCTTCTACGCGTCATTCTTTAGCACTTAACCAGATAAATATTATCATATATTTGTTATTGTTGTTGTAGATATCATATCATAATATTTATTCGGTTTTATGAAATTAGACAAACGTGTTTTATCGTAACGCGTCATTATATATTTATATTCCGTGAGCGAAGATGAGATGAGACGTGCTATTACTTTTATAATGATTGTCAGTATAAAAACGA
Organism: Nymphalis io; assembly: GCF_905147045.1. NCBI lineage: Eukaryota > Metazoa > Arthropoda > Insecta > Lepidoptera > Nymphalidae > Nymphalis > Nymphalis io. The sequence goes on from NC_065899.1 coordinate 11,195,876, forward strand.
GACTCAATTTTATCATCCAATTTAAAAATTTAATGTGTTGTTAACGCATCAAGCCGACGCTGCGAAATAAACACCAACGCTACAAAATTACTATAATCTAAAGCAAGCAAAAATAATCCGTAATCTAAACAAAGTCATAATCCCTTTACATCAATGATCTTAATAACTATGCAAATAACGTATACGCCATATGGCATCGTAACAAACTGAAGTATCTTTCAATCTTGTTTGTTCTTCATCGAAGCTATTATTAGGCGGTATCTTGTTAACAAGGGAAGAGAATTCCTGCTCGGGCTTTAAATTAAAAGGGAATCGGCGCCCAGCCAGTCGTCCGACCGCAACGGACAGTTATTAACAATTCCGGTACAGAAAATATTTCACTTCCAACTTCTTATTAAACTTGTTTCGGCTCTTTCTGTTTCATCCAAATGCATCGCTAGTATAATAGTGTGGATGAGACGTAATAGTTCGAGTGATAGTGCGCTGTGTCGTTGTGTGCAGTGTTCTTATTCGGGTAACAATACATCATTTATTGTAGATAAAGCTATATATAAATACATATTATATGTTCGTAAAAATAATATATTAATTATAAAATATGATACAATGTAATGCGTACATTTACTTTGACATTATGACGTCACTTAATGTTATCAACTATCATATGGTAACTTTAAAATATTTTTTGAGTGCTATCTTTATATATTCTATAATGAGTTATATTACGTTGAATTCTAACCACTTGAAGTGAGCTTTAATTAAAATACTAAGGAATAAAAATACTTTTAAAAAGATGTTATGTAATTTATATGAGATCAAATTCTTAATAACGATGTAATGTCGTTGTAAGAAATAGTTAATTTTATGTAGTTAATATTATTGTACTGTCTTTGTCTATGAAGCAATTATAGGCACAAGGGACATAAATAGTTCTCAAGGTTGGTGGCGCATTGGCGATGTAAGCGATGGTTAACATTTCTTACCATGCCAATGTCTATGGGCGTTGGTGACCACTTACCATCAGGGGGCCCATATGCTCGTCCACCTACCTATACTATAAAAAAAACCGGTAATGACATTTACAATCTGGTTATGTATAACCTATTTGACTTCCATATCATAAATAAATCTTACATATATAAAAAATATCATAATAATAGTCACATCCATGTTATGTCCAGCATTAATAATACAATTTTTTAGTTTTTCTCTAACCCATATTCGTGAAGCGTCGTTACCCGCGGCGAGGGCGCGCAATTACGTAATTACGTGTTAGGAGATATGTTTTTATCACGTCCACCCTTGTCTATCGAATGATAATTTGTGCCCTTGTTTTGGTTTTCGCGTCATTACATCCTCAAAATTTTGGAGCAAAAACTTTTGTTTCCATATGTCGAGTGAATTTATTGTAAACGGTATTAGTAGTATACTTATATAATATTTGGAATAGGGTTTTGTATTGTTCGTTATATATTTTATGAAAAAAAATGTATTTTCGGTTAAGTGGCTAAATAACGCGATGTTCCGGATTCAAATGTCTCATTGGGCTAGTAAAAAAAATAAGGAATTCTCTCATGAACTTAGGTAAACCACTTTATTAGGAAATTAGCAATATTAAAATCATGCCTTGGAAAAGAAAGTACATCAATTTGTCTAGCGGTCGATCTGTCATCACTTGTGCCGGATTTTCGTGTCATAAATCGATTGTTTTTTAACGATAAGTGGTCACCGCCGTCCACTGACATTGCCATTCTTAGAAACATTAACTATCCCTTCATCAATGCTAACCTTGGGAACTAAGATGTTTTGTCCCTTATCCCTGTAGTTACACTGGCTCGCTAACCCTTTAAACCAAAACACAACAATACTATGTATTACTGTTTGGCGGTATAATAATAATATAAATAATAACATGAATGAGTGAAAACTATCCAGACGGTAGGCGATCATGTATATGTGAGGAAACAAACTAAATTCAAACTCTTTTATTTACTATAACACCTGCGAAGAAGCTAATCTTTAATATATACTATATTACTCTCGCTCGAAAATTTGGTTAAGATGCCATAATTATTAATAAATTTCGTTTAAAAACAATACATGAAGGAATACTAAATGTTACCAGAACTAAAAATCTACTTAAAATTTCGACTTCAACGATTTTCATAAATACACATAAAAATACCAACATTGTATACATAATACACATTTATCTGTAAAAAAACCATTAGCTAATTTGCTCTTAACATATAAAAGGGACATATTTTTTGGTGTCCCAGCAGTTTGGCTTGAGGATAATAAGAGGCTGGCAATCACGAAATTCGTTTTAAATCGATTCTCCGGAACGTTTTTTACCAATCAACACTTTCGCACATTGTTTCTGGTTGTACGAGGATTCTGGTTAATTTCGTGTAGGCATGAGATAATTTTGTAACCATATGGTATTAAAAATAGAGGGTCAGTAACAGGTCCTATATGTGGGACGTTCTACTCACTTGGGCTGACCCGAATTATATATAGAGAGCTGTTATTGTTGATAAAATTGTTATTGTAATATTGTAACAATATAGAACTGAGATGGCTCAGTAGATAGATCTTAGCTAATGATTATGGATTCAAACCCGGACAAACGTAACTAAATTTTCATGCGCATAATTTGCATTTATAATTCATCTCGTGTTCGGCGGTGAAGGATGTCGTGAGGTAATCTGTGTCGAATGAAAATCTGCTCCGTGCATACTTTACATAATACATGTACATATGGCGGTGTATATACACCAATCCGCATTGGTGCAATGTTGTAAAATAAGGTCCAATTATTCTCCTTAAATGGAGAGAAGGCCGTAGCCCAGTAGTAGGACATTTAAACCCTGTAATTTACATATTTTAATCTACTTTAATGTTAAAATATTTATTATTTACTCGTATATTTTTATTACATGGTTTTTTTCGACTTTTACTTCGATTTTGTAAATAAATTATTTTTGCCTCAAACATTTCAGTCGACTAAACACTGAAATTTCACATTAAAATTTCACATTTATTAAATATCAAATAAATTTAACTAAACAAAACAATTACATTAAAAAAAATCGAATCGAAAATTACTGTCTACAGCTCTATGTTATAACCTATTACATTGCGTCATTATAGCGGGCCCAATCAAAAAATCATTTTTAACAATATAACTTTGTCGGACACGGCAGTTGAGTTCACAAAAATTACTTATTAAATATTATATATGTTTGTAAGTATGTTCATAAAATAAAAGACGGACTTAAAAGGGTAACATTTTTTTAATATAAATCATAATTGATATGATATGAATATAATCTATGACAACGTATACAGTTAAGTTGCGGTTTTTTTCAAGCATTTTTTTCATTATTTTTCATTTTAAGATAAATCTATAACCTATAATATAATAAAGATTTTTATACAGAAATGAGAAAATTAAAAAAAAATTGCTATAGAAATATATATTAAAAAAAATACTATATAGTATGTTATAACATTAATTCCGTGTAACTTGATACGGCTTGAACAATGTGGCTGAAGCTTTTTGTAAGCTTATCTTTTCTTAAAAACGGATTTTTTTTAAAAAAAATATAACTAATTATTATTAGAGCCTAGCTAAACCCGGCAGACGTCCTGCCTATATACCAAGTGTCATAGTGATGATTTGAACGATATAGAAGTTATTATGCTGCAGCGCCATCTAGTAGCAAGTTACAACAAATTAATAAAACCATGTAGAACATCAAAAAATAAATAGAATATGTGCCAACATTTTTTTTTATTTTTTTTTTTTATAGAATAGGAAGGTGGACGAGCATATGGGCCACCTGATGGTAAGTGGTCACCAAACGCCCTTAGACATTGACATTGTAAGAAATGTCAACCATCGCTTATAGCCAATGCGCCACCAACCTTGGGAACTAAGATTTTATGTCCCTTGTGCCTGTAATTACACTGGCTCACTCACCCTTCAAACCGGAACACAACAATATAAAGTATTGCTGTTTTGCGGTAGAATATCTGATTAAATTCGTATTTATTCTTCGTATCTAGTTAAATGATTGCGAAGCCTATTTGTCGAAACAAAACAAGCGTCCATTTGTATATCTAAGATAAATAATACTACTATTAATTATATAATGAGTATGTTTTTTTAAATATTTGTATCTCCACAGGCATGTTGTCCAGGCCTTTGGTGTATATAAGTTTTTTTTTTTCATTTGAATGTGCCGGCATGTTTATCTTCAGGCATCACAATCTACATTTCAGGATATATTATGAGCTAGGTCTACCATATTAAATATTACGTATTAATCCCAAGCACGTTTTCTTGTAATTAATAATAATGAATTTATTAGTCCAAGCCATATTCTAAGACCCTCGAGAGGCCGACGTAAGCCTAAGAGCGACAGAAAAATGTTATTTACCCTAAATTACCTCGTTTCGAGCCGAAATGGTTCAGTGGTCTTAACACGCGAATATTAACCGAGAATATCGGGTTCAAATCATTACAACTGAGTTTTTGTGTGCTTAATTTGCTATCGTTAATTATTATTAATTATTGAACGAGTACACATACATCCAAATAGTTATGTTTTTGAAGACCTTATGCATAATGTATCTTCATGGTCTCTTTTAAGTGTATGTATGTAATTAGAAACATTTAACTATACTTGTATTCACCGGATCGGAATCGAGAAGACTTGATGTGGCCTTTACTTATCACTGGGAAATTTTATAAGCTTTACTTTCCTATGTATCACATTTCGTTGAAACGGTATATAAATTATATACATCATTTTATATCGTCTCGCAAGTAAACATTAACGTACAAGAACGATGTCGTGTTTCAAAATTAAAAAAATAATATGATCTGTGATTCGTATTTACTCGTTCAGGAATCGGAACATTCGATATGACAGAATATTTAGGTCAAAATGTAGGCTACGGTTGTTTTATGATATTATTAAAAGCGTATATTTTTAATAACTGGAAACCACGCTAGTTGTTTTTATATGAAGACTAGACTTTAACATTAAAATAATAAAATTTCACCATGATTGAGTTCGAAGTTTTTAATGTTTAAAATTGAATATTAATTTCTGAAACCATTTTTAAACGATATAATATTTTATTTTAATTTCTGTTAAAATATTCGTTTTTCTTAAAATAAATTTTATCATAAATAAATCTATTAATGAAATCTCAATTTCATTATCTATTAACTAATTAAAGCCACTTTTGAAGTTCATTAAGAGTCAAAGTTCATATTTTTTAATAAATATGCCTGTTCTGATTTTTATTATGGTGATGAAGAAAGGATACAGTGAATGGTAAGTAGTCACCATTGCCTTTAGGACCATGGCTCACCATTAATTGTCTCACAGGCATGCCTGTGTTTTATTTATTTCAAATAGGTTGATAGGCTAGTGATAAGTGCTAAGTGCCTTCATTCTTATTCTACATCTCAACCTCATTGTTTACTGTAAGAAATACTAACCAAGCCTTACATTGTCAATTAGCCAACTAAGGTGTCATGTCTATTATGTCTGTAGTAACATTGGTTCACTCACGTTTCAAACCGGAACACAACAGTCCTATTGCTGTTTGGCGGTAGAATATGTATGGGTAATATCCACTCAGACGGGCTTGCACAAATCCCTACCTCAAACTCACTCATCCTTAAAATCGGAATACGAAGCAATGATGTTTGGAATAATTGATCAGTGGGCGATACCATTTTAGCTTCTTTCAAATTCAGCAAAACTATATCGATGCTTATTGCTTTAAGACATTACTATGTATGTATTATATACATATGTATATTAATTTGTTATATTTATAATTTATAGATTTGTTAATTTGTCATTAAATACCTAATGTACTAAATATTTCACTAGGTTTTTTATATAAGGTAAAGTAAAGTAACAGCCTGTGAATATACCACAGCTGGACTAAGGCCTCCTCTCCTTTTTTTCGAGGAGAAGGTTTGGAGCTCATTCTATCATGCTGCTCTAATGCGTGTTGGTAGAAAACACATGTGGTAAAATTTCAGTGAAATTAGATTAATGCCGATTTTCTTACGATGTTTACTTTCACCGTCAAGCACGAGATGAATTATATTATATATGAACACAAATTAAGCACATGAAAATTAAGTGGTGCTTGCCCGGGCTTGAACCTACGACCATAGGTTAAGATTCACATATTTTAACCACTAGGCCATCGCAGCTTATATTGCATTCATTTATATATAAACTCGTATAAGGTGTTTTTATACAAAAAAAAAGTTTTCTATTAATTCGTATAAAACTGTATTTTATTTTTTCATTAATTATGTTCTCATAATCCTACAAAATGTCTATAAGAGATTTTATTGGGATAAGATTTAGTTAAGACGTTTTAAATTTCACGCGTAGTTAAGTTTACTCTTTGTAAGATCATTTGCGGAAATAAAGAGATTTACAACAACAACAAATACCAACCCCAAGGTCATGGCTCATAATTGGTGGTAGATCACACATTCCTACCACCAATTATGAGCCACTAAATAAATGCACTGCATTTTTTTAACAAAGTTATCTCATTCTACTATTTATCTAACGTATATACATAGTCATTGTAAAGAATAATCCTAATTAGCTTCCCGAGTATGTTCAAAACTCAACCCACATTTCAAGGATTTTGTCGAGACCGTAATAACATCATTTTGCCGGGATTTCGCTTGAAACAAAAAGGGTAATTTTAGAACGAAAAATATAGGAGCTATAAAAGCGCTTTGTTGTATAAAGAGTGGATTTTCGGCCAAGGGTCTCAATGTTTCTGATATCGGTAAAGGAAATATGCATAATTTACGCGGTGTTCTGCGGCTATGAATATTGAGAGGTATTTTTTAGCTTCCCGACTTTCAAGTCTCAGGTGGATAAAATAACTGGAGCATTAATGAAACTTCTTTTACGTACATTGAAATACGAAAAAGTTACAATGCTATTTTGATTACTGTATGTTATATGAAATGTAATTTAATTAGGGAATATTTATAATAGTTACAAGTTTATAAGAATTAATATGATTATCTACCTTGATAAGCTAGAATATAATGTAATGTAACACTAGTAAATGTCCCACTGCTGGGCTAAGTACTTATCTCCTTTTTGAGGTGTAGGTTTGAAGATTAGTCCAGCACGCTACTCCAATGCAGATTGTATACATGTGGCAATTTCAATCAACATATGCAGGTTCTCTTACGATGTTTTCCTGAAAATTAATATTCTACTAAGAACCTTTACGTCATATATTATTATTATATGATGTATTCGCGTGATGTATTCACGTGTAATTTTATCTAAATCGTATTTGATATTCATTTCCATTCTAATACTTCGTATATATAAATGTATGCAAGGACATGAAGTTCACGCTTGTCACGTCAATAGTCTAAATTTAAGCCAGATGAATGAAGTGAAGTGCCGCACTTCTTATGTATTAATAAAATATACTAAAACCTCCTTCGAAACGCTTTGCTTCTTCTGGTATACATTTTTCGTATATTGATTTAGTAATTTTTTCAATTAGACATTACAAAAAAAACCTCTCCTTATTTATAAGTAAAGATAAGATTTTCCGTACAATTCTTTTAATAAAAACCACAGCAAATACTCGGAGAAATGAGATATCTTTAACAAAAGATCCGTTTCTTATAAATACGTTAAAATAATATCCTCGATATTGCTTCTGTGTTGAGCATGCCTAATGAAATACCATTGAGGAAAACTAATAACATTGATGTATTTATGGATTTCTTAAAGCATTTTATTATTAGTAATTTCTAAAACGTTTTTGATTAAATTTTTCATTGTTTCAATTATTCTATCTATAATGATTTCAAACAATATTAATTAATTATATTCTATATTAAATGTACTACTTAAAAGTTTTGTAGTACATGATTGCGAAATTTAACAAAGAAAACAAGATTATAAGTTAAGTTTATTTTACCCAAACACGGACGACAAAATTTGTTAATCCTGTATTATTGGGGACGGCTTATTTAGTATGGCAAAATAAGCTTGGTAAGTTGCGAGTACTAAATATTGCTTATCCGTTAATATGCTTTTTATTCCTCGTATTCGCCCAGAGTTCGAAACTCCACCATAATCATTGTTGAAAATTTGAAGAAAACATATGACTTTGCATATTTTGTCCGTTTCTTTGTCATTCTTATTACCATTTTTCCAAAAAAAAAATCCGGTGACCAAGAGAGAATAAGGTAATGAGTTGGCTTTTCTTTGCCTATTTTCATACAGAATTTTCATGTACACTCATGAAAATAATTAATGAATCAAAGTAAAAAAAAATCACCGTAAATTATATTCTTTATTTATAATAATTATTATATTATTGTTTGTATTTGAAAATCTGTTATTTATTTTTTTTATATGTCCGGGATGGCAAATGACTCTACTCCACCTGATGGTAAGTGGTAGTAGAGTCCAAACGCGACGAATGTTAACACGTTATCTATGCATTTAACTACTGCATGAAAAATCTTAAGTTCATATAATCTACATAAACAAAAACGCAATACGCACGTAACAACGCAAGCGGTAACGCACGTCTTTACGTTTATCAAACATAAATCTTGGGGATACGCGAAAATCGAATGTCATATTAAATATCATATATTGTATTATAATATTATTAAATGAGTCAAATTCAATGCTTAAAATGTGTTGTGATTTCGGTATATACTAAAAATATTTTTTAGTTCATATATGAACTAAAAAATATTTTTAGTATATACCGAAATCAAATGATATATGAGTCAAATTCAATGCTTAAAATGTGTTGTGATTTCGGTATATACTAAAAATATTTTTTAGTTCATATACTAAAAATATTTTTTAGTATATACCGAAATCACAACACATTTTAAGCATTGAATTTGACTCATTTAATAATATTATAATACAATATATGATATTTAATATGACATTCGATTTTCGCGTATCCCCAAGATTTATGTTTGATAAACGTAAAGACGTGCGTTACCGCTTGCGTTGTTACGTGCGTATTGCGTTTTTGTTTATGTAGATTATATGAACTTAAGATTTTTCATGCAGTAGTTAAATGCATAGATAACGTGTTAACATTCGTCGCGTTTGGACTCTACTACCACTTACCATCAAGTGGAGTAGAGTCATTTGCCATCCCGGACATATAAAAAAAATAAATAACAGATTTTCAAATACAAACAATAATATAATAATTATTATAAATAAAGAATATAATTTACGGTGAATTTTTTTTACTTTGATTCATTAATTATTTTCATGAGTGTACATGAAAATTCTGTATGAAAATAGGCAAAGAAAAGCCAACTCATTACCTTATTCTCTCTTGGTCACCGGATTTTTTTTTTGGAAAAATGGTAATAAGAATGACAAAGAAACGGACAAAATATGCAAAGTCATATGTTTTCTTCAAATTTTCAACAATGATTATGGTGGAGTTTCGAACTCTGGGCGAATACGAGGAATAAAAAGCATATTAACGGATAAGCAATATTTAGTACTCGCAACTTACCAAGCTTATTTTGCCATACTAAATAAGCCGTCCCCAATAATACAGGATTAACAAATTTTGTCGTCCGTGTTTGGGTAAAATAAACTTAACTTATAATCTTGTTTTCTTTGTTAAATTTCGCAATCATGTACTACAAAACTTTTAAGTAGTACATTTAATATAGAATATAATTAATTAATATTGTTTGAAATCATTATAGATAGAATAATTGAAACAATGAAAAATTTAATCAAAAACGTTTTAGAAATTACTAATAATAAAATGCTTTAAGAAATCCATAAATACATCAATGTTATTAGTTTTCCTCAATGGTATTTCATTAGGCATGCTCAACACAGAAGCAATATCGAGGATATTATTTTAACGTATTTATAAGAAACGGATCTTTTGTTAAAGATATCTCATTTCTCCGAGTATTTGCTGTGGTTTTTATTAAAAGAATTGTACGGAAAATCTTATCTTTACTTATAAATAAGGAGAGGTTTTTTTTGTAATGTCTAATTGAAAAAATTACTAAATCAATATACGAAAAATGTATACCAGAAGAAGCAAAGCGTTTCGAAGGAGGTTTTAGTATATTTTATTAATACATAAGAAGTGAAGAAATCACAACACATTTTAAGCAAGGGTTTAATTTCGACCAGACGCTATATTACTCATATTTAAAGACTACTTGATACTCTACTAGGCAATTACTCTTCTATAAGCTGTAAGCGATACTTGCGCTGTGTTATTTCAAAGAGCGCACACACTTGCGCTGTTGATAATAAATGACACCTATAAATTACTATGGTTAATACCATCAGCTGTTAGTACCCTTCAAATAGACTACTAAAGCCACTATCTGTGCTTTAAGAATAGAATTCTCTTTATATGAAATAAAGCATCAAATTGAAAATTGGTTAAATCTTTTTAAACAACTTAGCTTAAAGTGAAAATGGCGAGTTCAAGATTTGATCATCGCTGTTTTTTTTATTTGAATTTGACTGTAATTCACCTCATTCTCGAAGACGATGGCAAATATCGTGAGCGATTCAACTTGTGATGAAATTTTAAAAGAGCATTGTAACATGAGGTAAGTCTTTCTCCATAAATAGAGCTTTTTTCCCACATTAACGGGCTGTGACAATTTCATTACCTAAATTACTCATTAGATTGGATTTATGAAAACAATAATGCTATGATAATTATTATACATGACGATAAATATTTTTGATTACAGTAACAGACTGTGAATGTCCCACTGCTGGGCTAAGGCCTCCTCTCCCTTTTTGAGGAGAAGGTTTGGAGCTTATTCCACCACGCTGCTCCAATGCGGGTTGTTGAAATACACATGTGCCAGAATTTCAGTGAAATTCGACACATGCAGGTTTCCTCACGATGTTTTCCTTCACCGTCAAGCACGAGATGATTTATAATAACAAATTAAGCACATGAAAATTCAGTGGTGCTTGCCCGGGTTTGAACCCACGACCATCGGTTAAGATTCACGCGTTCTTACCCCTGGGCCAACTCGGCCATTTTTGATTAAGCCTTGAAATATTTTTTTCATTAAATATTTAGCCAATTACATTATTAATTCAAAGATATTTATGACGTATAAATATTTTTTATCACAATTTACTTTTGTTGTTGTTGATTGTTCCTTGTTATGTACACTATTCTTTGTCAACTCCTTTAGAATGTTAAATGTTTAATTTCACCCCGTAAACAACATTAATTGAGCAAACTTTAGCTCTCATCTATAAAGAAATAAACTTATTTAATGGAGTGTTAAAGACCAAACTTGTACCAATAATTCTAGATGGCAAGTAATCCTTACTATTAATCTTGCTGGTCGACTCCAAAAAGCATAAAAGTCAGACTTAATTTACCGCCGAAGATAATGATACAATTGCAAATTATCCGAGGGATTCACGTTGAACCGTTGTTTATCTTTAATCACCCTTTACTTTTTTCCTCTTTCACCCCTTCTGAAGTGCGGATTAGAGTGCCTAAATTACGGCCAAGCTGGGATAAAAACGCCGCATGTAAAATAAAAAAGTGACATGTTACAAGAGAATGTCTCCGTAATTAAACAGAGCGTTTACGCGTTTAAAAAATCAACACAATGTCAATGAACTTTACCTTTCTGCTCATTATACTTATCATAGTTCGGAGTAAACGAAAACAATAATTTAATTTATCATTCAAATTCATCTGCTCAGCGGTGAAAGAAATCATCATAAGGAAATGTGCTGTATTCTATATATCCATAAACCCGTATTTAAACAACGTTGCGAAATACACTTCAAGCCTATTCCTTAACTGGAGAAGTAGACCTTGCCCAGCGAGACATTAGGGTTGTTACGTAAATAATAGCTTACTATTATTTTTTTTTAAATCGTAGTAAAACAATGAGAGTGAGTTTTTGTGCCTTCTTTTGAGGCACAGTAAGCAATATAAATTTTGTATTGGTGGAAAATATAGGTAGTATTTCACGCAAGTGGTTTGATTGTTGAGCTGTCACATAGTTATAAACTAGTAAAAAAAGACTATAAAATGGGATGGTCAGGTTGAGAAAAAGTAGTGCGAACCATTACTTTTGTGGGTGGGACATATCTTAAAAAAATTACATCATATGGTATTCTCGAAATTATATTTTTTATTATTATTTATCCTTTAGTAAACATAAATATGAGTTGTAAAACAAAATTAAATACAAACAATAAGGAGCTCACTTTGTTTAAAGTTTCTAATGTAGCATATTCTTCATATATATTAAATCCTTTTATAATATTCAAGATTTCAGGGTATTTGTATGTACGGGGCAAGGTAGGCCAATATCTTTCAGCTTAAATGCAGACTCGGTAAACGAAATTATGCGGCAGCACGCAGTCTTCTATACCCCTTTCCGACCTAACTCATGATTTTGCTTATCTCGTGTCGAGATCGGAAAATTTAAATGTGATTCAGACTCACCCCATCTAGTGCTTGTGTAAACGCGAATTTGTACCCTTTCCGATATCTTGAGTGGCGAATTGTTTGAGTGAAACGGATTTAGAAGGCATGAATAAACACCACTTCGGATTTTCCATCGGTATATATCATTTTCTTAAGAAAATTCTTATAGGTCTATTAATATATAAGAAAAAATAGTATTTGAAAGCCAAGTATTTAAACTAAAAATTATGGAATAACTTATTTACAGAGGCACACATAAATAATCCAGATTACAAAATAAAAAAAAATAGATTTAAAGAACTAAGTCTAAAGTCTAAGAAAGAAAATATTGTATAATAAAGGAGAAAAATATATTGTCTGTAAAACAATTCGACGTTACAAAAACTTGATCACTCAGCATTATTTATTGGCTTCACGATATTAAATATTATGATTGGCAGCACTGGTTTCAGTGACCACTTGATCATAACTACTTGAAGACAGTACGCCAAAATCTTTATGTCTTATTATTAATATTAGATTCTGGTATAAATTATTTAAGGAATGCTTCGTAGAATATAATGTTATATTGCACGAGTGTATGCTCGATGTTCTCAATGTCCGATAGGATGTCAATCCGACTTGTGACATTAGACAGATTAGAGAGACAAACGGCTGTGCAGGCGTTGCGCGGATCGGATGTATCTAGTACAATACTAAATTTCTTAATGGGCTTCTATTGAGAATTTTTTGATAGAAAATCTCAATAACCATACTTTGTAAAGGCTTTAGTCTAACTTGCGATTATGTACATACTTCTCTTGAAAAGTGGGAAATTTATTTGTGCTAAAGTTAATTAATATCAATACATATTATAAAACAAAGTCACCCACCTACCGCGTCCCTCTGTTCGTTTGTATGAACGCGTTAAACTGAAAGACAAGTAAACGGATTTTCATAATGTTGGAACTCAATGGACAGAGTGCTTCATTAAGTTGAAGGTAATTCATTAAAGTTTTTAAAAAATTGACTGAACCATCACGACTGTTGAAAACGTGACTTTACTGATGCTTTGATGATGTATATGTATTACAATATAAACGTATAAAACTATTATTCTGTCATAGACGGGTAGCTAGTATATAATAATAATCATACTCATACAACATAGAAAACGAGCCCCTCGAAAAGGTTTCCATGCGGGTCGTAAAAACTTATCAGAATTTTATCCGAGCATGCACTTTTGTATACGTATTTCGAAACAATATCTATGCAATTACTAGATCTAAAAATATATTTCATTTATCTGCACAAAAAAGCCGAGATGGCTCAGTAGTAAGAGCGCGTGAATATTAACCGATGATCGTGATTTAAAACCCGGACAAGCTCCACTTAAATTTCATGTGCTTCATTTGTGATTATAATTCATTTCGTGCTTGACGGTGAAGGAAAACATCATGAGGAAACCTAATGTGTCTAATGTCACTGAAATTCGGCCACATGTGTATTCCACCAACCCGCATTTGAGCAGCGTGGTGGAATAAGCTCCAAAACCTTCTCCTCAAAAAGGGAGAGGAGGCCTTAGCCCAGCAGTGAGACATTTACAGGGTGTTATTGTATCTGCACAAAGTCTACTTACATTACCATAGACTTAATCATAAACAAAACCTTAGTATAATTCCTAATATTCCATAAATTTAAATATTATAAAATTAAAATAAAACTTTATCGATTTTCCAGACCTCAAATAGTTTTTAATTTGTTGTAGTTTGCCGCTCAAACAATTCGCCGGTTAATGTTTCTAAATACTCTGCTAACACTCGTGGTTGCGGATGTTTCGAAATTAAGAGACCCATATAACCAAACCTATTGACAACTGCCATTATCGGTGTAATCAAATTTTAATGAGACAATTAACTATCATTTAATTACAATATTTAAGTATAGAATTATTTAAAATCATAATTGCCATTTTTCAATACTTTTAATTTAATCTCATTGGGGCGAATCGTATGCCGTGACGGGAAACGGTATGACGCTCTCTTATGACGTCACACCCTCTCCGCTGCCGTTCTCTACTCCCTTGTTTGTATTAAATACAATAATTATTAGAATTCATTAACGAGTTTCAATTAAGTTTTCCAATTAACTTTATTCCATTCCATTACAATTTATTGGTTTTATAAATAATTACAATTATAAATTATTTTAACAACAATGGATAATGAATTTTGAATCGAAATTTATTATCATATTATTTTTATTTTATTAACAAAAACATCATAACGTCAAACGAAACGTACACACTATCTGCTACAACATAAACATTTAAACCGATTTTTTAAACTCAAGTACGTATATTAACCAACTTACTGAAGTGCCTACTTAATTATGTTAAATATTGTGTTAATATTGATTTTGGAAATTGTTGTTTGTAATAGAGTTAGACTACTCGACCTTAATTTTTAATATATGATTATGTAAGTTCGTTTGTTTGTTATGTATATTCTATAATCGCAACATTTTTAAAATCGGAATATTTAGATCGGTCATAAGCTTGGGTATTATATTATACGAATTAAAATAAATAATTAGATATATTTATAGTACATGACGGTTTTCTAACAATTACAATTCCCGATTAATTAATTTACAAAAATGAAATTATCCACTGACTATCATACATCATCATCATCATCATCATCATATCAGCCAAAAGACGTCCAATGATGGACAAAGAAGACGACGACGGCGAAGTTAAATATATTGAGGAAGCCTGCATGTGTCTAATTTCATTGAAATTATGCCACATGTGTATTCTACCAACCCGCATTGAAGCAGCGTGATGGAATAAACTCCAAACCTTCTCCTCAAAAGGGAGAGGAGGCCTTAGCCCAGCAGTGGGACATTAACCTACTATTTAACAGTAGTAATTAATGTTACTGTATAATATCTAAGTTTATAATTGACTAACATACACACAATCTAAATAGTCCATTAATGTTTTAAATTAATACAACCGTATCAAAAAGCCACTATATCTTTAAGACAATAATAAAACAAGTATATAATATTAGGTAGTATTACAATTATTATTCATTATTATGACATGGTTGTAGAGTCATGTAATTCAATCTCTTTTGTTATACACATAATTACTATACACCCCTAATTTACACGGTTCATATCGTTGACATGAATACGAAAAAGTATCGTAATTTAAAACTCAACCTTATTACATGATTGATAGAATTGAATGTCAATTGACTGCATATGTATCGCGATAAAATTGATTAATATTGCACTTCATTGAGCGGGACGTTTAATGATTTGTATTTATTAGGACTTCGTTATTGAAATGTTTTTATGACTGGAACGTTTTACTGGAGCGATACAAGAATATATTCATACATAGGTACTTAAATTAGCATATAAATGTAATGTCCATACGTCAAAAGAATTTAGATTATCCAACTCGCAGTTTTTCCATGAAATTTTACTGCTGCTGCTATTTTGATGCTGGCGTAGATAAAAGAAATATTTTTATTAGTGTTTTCAAAAAATCACCAAAAATTGACACCTCAAACTATATTAGTACAGCATATTCTACTATATCTACATAACTCCATAGCTGTTTTGTATCTGCTTTGTATCTAATTAATATGTATCTAATAACGTGAATTATTGTACAATTTACTTAGTATACTTTTTTGTATTGTTTCATTTTAATTTTACATTGAAATTGATTTTACAGTTTTGATAAATAAGATTCATTAATAGAATGGAATAGAATGAAAATCGAACAATTGTATTATTTAGAAACACTTGACGAACTTGACTAGCCGAGAAAAGATTGCCAATTTTAAAACGTCAATTGTCATTAAACGTCAAATCTATCTTTACATTTTTATATCAAATAAAAAATATTCACATAAGTAAATAAAATAAAATCGCAATTAAAACTAGGCCAAATGTTTTTTTTTTAACGCAGCACGTTTTCTATCCGTATCTGTTTCGCTGCGTGCACTCGTCTGTGTACATCGATTACTAATGCGTTCGTTCTGTCGAAAAAAAAAATCACGTTCCATCCATGACTATGACATCGAAACCGTTTTAAATCATCCAACCTGACCGAACAGTTGGCCAACATTTACGCCGCAACTAAACATTGGACAAGAGATAAAAAAAATATATAATTCATTATTCCCTATTGGTTCCCTATAAATTGCACATTTTTTTCTTTACTTTTATTTCTTATTAATCTATTTGTTATAATGTTTCTTAAAACCAAGATAGGTTTTAAAAAATCTTAAAATTAATAACTTTAATTATATTATTGTTTTCATTATGTCTGTGGTGAAATGATATTTTAATTCAAACAACTCCCACTATAGTCTATAGAGATTTTGAGATCGGATCGTGAATCAAACTTAACGCTATTATGGAAGGTAAATATTATAAAATAAAATGTAGTAAGGTTTTTACATTCTGATACGGAATGCTAAACGCGAACATTACAGCCACAAATCTATGAAGTACCCAACGAAGATCGAAGCATTGCAAATGATACCATTAACTCAATAAAATACCACAAGGGAATCGGGAATCACCATGAACTGTTAACGAAAGCTTAGCATGGATTCGTTTTATATTTATATATATACTTATAAATATGCAATTACTAATACCACCGAAAATTACTTATGAAATTATTTAATGCAAATTTAATTTATATTTTATTTTAAATAAAACTCGTCCTGGTTACATTTGGCAGATATAATATGATATTTTATTATTGTTAAGTTTTGTAAGCCCATCTGGGTGGGTACCGTCTCTATAAAATGTATCTACCGCAATAGCAATACTTTGTACTGTATTTCGACTTCAAGATAAGCCTGTATAATGACAGACGCAAGGGACATAACATCTTGGATTCCGTCGCATATTGTCAGTGTAAAAAGTGATTCATACTTTCCAAAGTAACCAAATGATTACGAACGTTAAATCAGTTTCGTTTATCTAGTGTCTAACAAATAAATAATAAAAAAACAACAAAATTCTATCATAAAAACAACAAAATAAGACCGTCAAAGAGCATATGGGAGACGCATAAAGTAAATGCGCTAATGTGATATGATTAACGCAAAATCGTTCCACGAATGCGATCATTATTGAATATTTTCGTTTGATACACGAATATGCCTTTATTGAAATATAATAATAAATTTCAATTTTGACAGATATTCCGTTATTATATGAAATTGATTTTACAAAGGGTACGATTTTAATGACAGCTTACGTACATTTATTTATTTATTTATATAGTATATTGAACTTTTCCTTTTTATCTCTAGTAGATAGAAACTAAAAATATATAAAAGACTTACTAGTTTTCATGATATGTAAGTGTCGGTGTCCCGTAACAGCCTGTGAATCCCACTGCTGGGCTAAAGGCCTCCTCTCCTCTTTTTGAGGAGAAGGTTTGGAGCTTATTCCTCCACGTGCCCACCAATGCGGGTTGGTGGAATACACATGTGACAGAATTTCAGTGAAACTAAACACATGCAGGTTTCCTCACGATGTTTTCCTTCACCGTAAAGCACGAGATGAATTTAATCACAAATTAAGCACATAAAAATTTAGTGGTGCTTGCCCGGGTTTGAACCCACGATCATCGGTTAAGATTCACGCGTTCTTACCACTGGGCCATCTCGGCTCATTAAGTGTTGGTGTAGATATATTTAGTAGTAAAAGTAAATATTATCGCCAAACAGCAATATTATTGTTGTGTTCTAGCTTGGAGGGTGAGTGAGCCAGGATAACTACATACCATCTTAGGTTTCATAATTGGTTTTGTCAATGTACGAAATGTTTAATATTTTTTACATATCCAATGTCTATGGACGGTGGTGAATTACCATAATGTGGGCCATTTGTCAGTATCACACAAATCTTCAATTCTGAATAACTGCAACTTCTCAAGGACAAGGTATAATACTTATACCGTAACATTGCTAATGGTTAAATATACAAATAACAGTATTTTATCAATAACTTACAAGTATATTCTATTGCGATGCGATGCGATGGACCGACCAAATAAAAACAACTGTTGGCGGTCCTTTGCATGAATGCACCAGGCTCACCACTAACAGGGACTTATGGCGAAGGCTCGTGAGGCGAATAACATCTGCGCCGAATAATTCACAATACGTCATGGCGACCACGATCGCTCTTTTTCGTCGTGACAAGAGTGTCACGACGAAAAAGAAGAAGAAGAATCTTTCTAAACTTTTTTTTACTTGGAAAAATACAAACAAAAATTAATCACACGAAAACTGGATCATTTGAGCGCGCACCATCCACCAAGCTATCTCCGCATATAAATAATAATATATGCTATAAATAGATCTACTTTTAAATAGAAAAATAGAATAAAATTCTAAATGTTAAAATACATAGTGTTCGTGAGTTAGTCTGAACAAGATTCTCTGAGTTTTTCAAGAGGTCAATTTGCATTTACAGTTGCACTTCGAAAGAACATGGCGAGGAAACTTGCATGCTTCGAAAGTAATTCTAAGCATGTAACAGTTACAAACATAGAATAAATTCTTCAAATTAAAATTCTTGCATTATTTAAAAGAGTATATATATATATATATATATATATATATATATATATATATATATATATTTTAGTAATGTACGAAGGCAAATAAAGAATTTTATTTATGCTTAATCAGCCTTACTACTTAACTATGTTATCCAAAGTTATTGTTTCAATCTTTTAAAATTATGGAAACCAGAAAATAACAGTTTAACAAATATAATATATACTTCAAATAAATTAAAGATAAGATAATGTTTGACAGCAGAATAATTAAGGCCAACTTAATCGGCCCAGGTAAAATGCCATTATTGAGCAATACTATTATCGAACTTTAACGTATAATACTGTTGTTTTTTTTTCATTGTTTTGTCAACTACTACTTTTTATTATTAGGGAGAACAATAAGAGATTTGCTACTAGAATTACATTATCAGATCCAGTAATACAAATCTATTTGACAAATATTTAGATATGTCATTGTAACAATATTTGCGGGTCCCTTTAGACCAGTACAAATATTATAACAGAAGCTACTTACTCGTAAACAAATAAAGACCAAAATTGCGGGGATCGTTATATTATTTTTGACTTTAACAATAGAAGTATTGTACGTATACATTAAATTTTATACGTTTTATTTAAGATTCAAGTAAATTTTATTAAATCACATATTGATATAAAATTAAAACCAGAAGATTTAAAATTAAAAATTCTGAATGCATTAGATCAGTAAAATTACAATTGTGATATGGCCTGGAAATAAAAACATGCAATCACGTAAACTAAGTCAATAAAAATAATACACCGTACACCATTGAAACTTTTAAAATTATTAGACATATATGAAAAATCACTAATTTTTTATAATTTAAATTGTATAATATGATCTGAATATAATTTCAATAATTTAACAGAGAAATAAACAATCATTTTTTCTACAAAATCGCATTTAATGATTAGTTTCGTATATTTAAATAAACAGTACATTCGCTAGTCAGATAAGCCTAAGCCGGTACCGTCCCACCCTATTTTCTGATGGAGATTTATGTCGGGGGATCAAAAGTTTGCAACCCCGCGCACTACATCAACATTTGTTACTAATATAGACACTAACTTTTGCACGCGAACTCGTTCGAAATTTATGAATTAATTTATTTTCTTTGAAGCACAAGGATTTAAAATAAATTATTCTTGAATAAACGTATTTAAGAATAGCGGAATGTATAATATATATATTGCATTTTATGATGCAATATTATTCTTTATAGAATAGCATGTATATGCATTACGTTCGGCAATCAACCGTCTTCTCTCTTCTACTCCGACTCTAGTCTTAATTTTGGTAAAAAAAAATATTGCTATAGGATTTTTAATTATCTAACTTATTTATATGAGCATAAGATAATTTATAATTCGATTTATAACGATTCGCTAATAAATTTGTATACCCAATTTATAATGGTTTAAAAAGATCTCGTTTCAAAACTCAGTAGTATACCGTTAAAATAATAAAGTGCTAGCAATTCCGAACGAAAAATTAGTGCAGCAATTGGAGGCA
Source organism: Nymphalis io (assembly GCF_905147045.1). NCBI lineage: Eukaryota > Metazoa > Arthropoda > Insecta > Lepidoptera > Nymphalidae > Nymphalis > Nymphalis io. The sequence continues at coordinate 11,216,569 of NC_065899.1, forward strand.
ACTTCAGGGCAGTTAAAATGTGACAGCTAGATACTTAATATTGTCACTCCGGCAAATGGTTTTAGCGGGAAACGGTTTCGTCATTATTTTCAATAATTTTGTTAAATTTTTTCTATAGTAAATGTTAAATTTAATTTAGTGCAACTCATCGAGAATGTGTGAAAATAATATTGTAACATTGTCGTATAATTTCTGGAATCAACCCACTTTATGAGGTTAGACAGTACAGTAATAAACGTACATCATCATCAGGTCGCGGGTTCAAATCACAGCTTTATATCCACTTGGAGTAGTATCGGAAGAATTTTTTAACTATCTCCATATTAGAAAGGAGACCTTAACGATTAGAAAAAAATACTTAAACTTTTTTTCAGAAATGGATGATAAAAATAAACGTCCAGACAGCCATTTTTATCTAGAATTTTAAATTATATTATAAATAATAAGAATAATTATTTCCTTAATAAGTTGATATTGAATTGAAACAAAGTGCCTCAATAATTATGAAACATTTTATATTCAAATATAAAGAACTCGCTTGTATAAAAAAAAAACTACTTTATATCAAATTCATGTGTTTGAAATTTAATTAAAATAAGTACTGCCAAAGGATATGTATGCAATTCACTCAACCTACATTTTATTTCTACTAGAAGTAACATCAACCATTTTTTTACTGTGTCAGCGAATCAAAACATCCCCACGTATTTGCTGTTTGCTTGTCCTATTTATTTATGCACTGTTTAATGTTTGGGGTTGTTTTGAGCCCGTTGTATTAATACATCACATTCGCTAACCAGTAACACAGCATTACTAATATTACTGTACAATAAATCGAGCTCATTGTTCGTAATTATAGTATATTGTTGAATGAATAGTGAAAATATATATTAAATGTTGATAGCTTATTTAAATTAAAGTATATATGTATTGGATATTTTATCACCAGTGTTATATAAGAACTCGCTTCGTATCTCACTCATGAAATGTTGAAATTTGACTTATAAGCTGTTTTAAAACGCATATCACGCTTTCTGATATTTTACGAACGATCTCTGTGTTTAATTGGTTTATAATTTTTGAACTGTTGCTTTAGAGAAGTCGAAAGAAATCCCTTTATAATGTCAAAAAATTATATATAAAAGTTTTATATAATATACAATTGGCTATATAAATATATTTAGCGTTTCAAAATATAATTAAATGTTGCTTAGAATTAAATGGAAAAAATATTTTAAAATGCAAATTTAAAAATCATTTTGAAATTCTAACGTTGAAAGAAATTGCCAGCGAGCAGTAATTAAAAAAAAAGGTTCCAAATTGGCTTATTCCAAACCAACTCACATTTCAGACTTTTAACGAGTTATATTTACAGCCACAAAATTAGTTTTTGATGGACAGAAATGTTAAGCAACAAATATAACGACATGACGAAATCAAGAAGCGTTCGAAACGCACATTTTTTTCATAATACTACCGCCATACTTGCGCAAGCAAGTCACTACGTTGTCTTTGATCGTTTATCCTCGTACCTAAGTCACAAATGTGACTGTAGCTTTATACAGGAAACCGCGTCTTCGTTGTCCCGCTACGCCTGTGCGCTCGAATGTATTTGATACTTTATTCTTTCTACGGCCGTCGGTTACCAAAAATAACGCAACGTCAACAGTTTCGACTCTTACAGAAACTTTACACTGAAAAGTTTCAGAGGCGACGTTTCTCATATTAATATACAAAAATAGAATGTATACTAACCGTGGCCATGTTATGAATAATGCGTCATGTATGATTTAGCACGTTCATCATATATTATAATAAAAATATTATCCAAGTTCGTTTTCGCTTCACCAGACGTAGCATAAGTCATTGCTTAGTAACTTTTTTAATAATTTACTGGAAAAGTTTTATACATATGACGTCATATTATTTGGTATTAATATTGAAAATTAGTTTCATAAAAATACCATACACATCGAAAACGAGCTGTTGCATGGATAATATTATCATCATTCTATATAGATCTTATATTGCAATAACTTTTTTATTTAGTGTCTATAACAGGTATAATAGTTTTAAAATGTTGAAAATTGTATGTACTTGTTTTTTTTGTTGTGTATTTTATACTTATGTATTTATTAATATTAACAACGTACGAAAAAATGGAGCTCTAATCGAATTGGATAATAACTTTACAAAAAAATTAAATGCAATGAATGCATTTGTTTGTATTTTTTTATAATTTTGTACATTACGTTTAAATTTCAAATATCGAATTCATTGGATCAATTGAATCAAACATAACTGAATATACAACGTTATATATTATTTACAAGTTATATACATAAGACGAAGTAATAAAGGAACATCGCGAGTAAAGTACCTAGCGCAGTGGAAACAGTCTGACGAAGCGAAGCGTAACTCACCAATATGGCTAGTTATGGCACAATAAATTTATTAGGTCAGTTAACTTAAATTTGTGGCGTTACGTGCACTATGACGTAATTGTCTAAGTTTGTAGTGCAGATGAGAATGAACTGGCTCCAGCCAAATTAATACGAATAGTGTTTCGACAAGTCGCTCACTTCTTAGTCATTTAGACGACATTGTTTGTTTCATATTGCAACTTTAAAACGGAATTAATTTTTTTATTAACAGTACAAGTGAATGTCCCACTGCTGGGCTATGGCCTCCTCTCCATTTTGAGGAGAAGATTTGGAGCTTATTCCACCACGCTGCTCCAATACGGGTTGTTAGAATAAACATGTGGCATAATTTCAATGAAATTAGACAAATGCAGGTTTCCCCACGATTTTCCTTCACCGTCAAGCACGAGATGAATTATAATCACAAATTAAGCACATAAAAATTCAGTGGTGCTTGCCCGGGTTTGAACCCGCGATCGTCGGTTAAGATTTACGCGTTCTAACCACTAGGCCATCTCGGCTTTTTTTACTAACGTAAGCTTGTATTAAATAATGGTTGGTATCAATATTCTCTTCATACATAAATAAAGTGCTTAATATATAAAATTTTCGTAGGGCTTATTAAATAATGACATAGTACTTTTAACCTTTATTTTAAATCAATGATACTATTGGTAGGTAATATGATAGTAAGACACGTCTTATAAAAAGTAACATCCCCTTCCTAGGTAAAAGCTATCTCTACAAGGATAATATTTGGAATTGATTCCACAACGCAGCGCCACTGCAAATACTATATATCGTGGAATTTCTGGTGGGAAACTAATTTCAAACACAAATTATATATAGAATTTAACTCAATAGTACTAGGACAGATTTGAACCTTCGAATTTCGTTGTTATATTCACTGAGCTATCTTGGCTCTTATGCCATGTTGTATTAATTTATTAGTCCATTAAGCCGTATTACGTTATAGCTGACTTGTATTTAAAGGGATAATCCATCGTAACCCTTTATTGGGTCTATATATATATATATAGACTTATTTGTATTAATTTACAATATAAGCACATATTTGTTTATCTGTTGTGTTGACATAAATTATTGACGACATAAGTTGTGAAAATACAAATATACATGTTTTTTTAAGAATTAGAATATATCTAAATGTATTTTAAATTGGTTATCAACAATGTTATCTTATCTCTAAATTTATAGAACACGCTTAATATTAATATGTTATTTATTTTAATAAGGATTATTTAAATTTGACAAAGAAATTTAATTCCACGTCTTAACTTCTTAACTGATCCTCAAGAAATCTTGCATACAGATTATCAGGCCGCCTTTTCTTCCAACTTCATATTGTGGTGTACAAAAAAGTTTTAAATAAATAAATAAATATCAGGGATACAAAAAAGATATACAGGGTACCTAGCACAGTTTCCCTAACATGTGGGCAGAAATCCGTAGTCGGAAACTAGTATGGAATAAATTGCACCATAAAAATATAATACTTCTTTTTTTGCTAAGTCCCAGCCTCTAAATGTAATAGCTGGGCTAAGTTCCTCATTTTTAGATTAAACGCTTTGAAGACTCCACGAGGTTCCTCTAATGCGATTTAGTGGATTCACATGAGTCATAATTTCACCTGCAAGTTTTATCATAATATTTTCCGTAACCGCCGAGCAGGAAATAAAACACATGGCAATTCAGTGGTGCCTGTCAGCATTTGAATACTAAAACCAAACCAAACCAAAGAGTCACATCATCTATTTCATTACAAGTCTAGCTTATTTCAAACTTCATTACGAATCGGGAACGGAACAGCTGCTTAACATAACAAAGTGCACAGAAGCTTTGATTGAAGTCATCCCAGGTATCAGATTTGCACTGCTTACTGTCCGTTAATTCATAAGATTAGGCGATAGGTATATTATACAATAATATATATCAAATGAGGTATTTATTGACGAGCCGGTTGGCGAGGTTGGTAGATACTTGCCTTTCACGCGGAAGGTTGTGGGTTCGATTCCCACCCAGGACAGACATTTGTGTGCATGAACATATCTGTTTGTCCTGAGTCTGGGTGTTATTATCTATATAAGTATGTATTTATAAAAGTAAAGTAGTATATGTAGTATATCAGTTGTCTGGTTTCCGTATGTGAATCATGTCCCAGGATATTATTGTTATTATTCATAATCAGATACTGTTATTCATGTCAAATCAACGTGTGAGTGTTTGTGAGGTATATTGTTTTAAACAATAACACGGACTAGTTTGTCAAGTAACATCAGAACGACAGATTCGCCCCGATGAACTGGAATTAAGCCGGCTCCACAAAGCTTTGAATATCGTCAATATTGTCTTTGTTCGCAAACACAATATCCATGACGCGTAACACGCATGGGATTTATTTAAAAAATTCTTGTTTTCTACCGAAATATTTCTTTTTGGCTAGAAAATGCTCTTATTTCGTCTTCTGATAAAATAATATTTCTCAATGTCTTATACGTTATGTTGATATCATCGACCTGCATGTGTCAAATTTCACTGAAATTCTGCCACATATGTATTTCACCAACAAGCATTCGAGCAGCGTGGTAGAATAAGCTCCAAACCTTCTCCTCAAAAAAAGGAGAGGAGGTCTTAGCCCAGCAGTGGGACATTCACAGGCTCTTACCATACCGTACCGTAGCAATATCATCGATGTGATTTTAGCTTATTCGAATACCTTTCTGTTTTCGAATTTTGTTTATTTTTTTTAATCATGGTCACTTAATTTTAATTAAACAAGGTATTGTATATTTAAAAAAGTAAAGTAACAGTTTGTGAACAGTCCGACTGTTAGCCTAAGGCCTCCTGTCCCTTTGAAGAGATGAGATTATTCCACCTCTCTGCTAAAATGCGGGCAGATGCGGCATAATTCTATTAAATTAGATTCCTACAGGCTTTCTCACGATGTTTTCCTTCACCGTCGAGCACGAGAAAAATTATAAACACAAATTAAGCTCTTAAAAATCAGTGATGCTGTCTGAATTTGGATTCGCGATCATCGGTTAAGATTAATGCTCAACTACTAGGCTTTTTAATTAACTTTCACGATGTATAATTAATAAATTTTCTACATATTTTATATTCGAGTTTCTTCCAATCGTGACTACGATAGTTTAAATAATTTCAAAACGTCGAAGAGAAAGTAAAAACCATGAAAAAAAACTTCATATTATATATAAAATATCCACTTTTATTCTAAGTAATTGTAAATTAATTATAAAATTATTATCACATATTTAAATATGCTTAATCAAATTAAAGTATATGTCGACCGATATTCCTTTACCCGTGGTATTGTGCATGGCCATGAAAAGATACCACCCACTCATTAATTACTCAACCGTCTAAGTTTTCCGGTTTGAAATATGAGTGAGCCGGTAGTCTTATACACAAAGGACATCTTAGATCCCATAATCGGTGGCGCATTACATCGTTAGAAGTGTTATGTATATATGTTCAACATATAACGCCAGTATATACGTTATGCCCTATAGTGCTTACATGTACTCATTTACTTGATTTATGTAAAAAAAATCTTTGGTAGTTTATGTATTATATTTAAACGTGAGCTATAACCAGATACTTGAGAATGAATTAGAGAGATAATTAAAGGTATTTAGTATTGTTGTGTTCCGGTTTGAAGGGTGAGTGACCAGCTTAACTACAGGCACGAGGGACATAACATCTTAATACCCAAGTTCGGTGGTGTATTGGCGATGTAAGGGATGGTTAATATTTCTTACAATACCAATGTCTATGTCTGCGATGGTGACCATATCAGGTCACCTATTTACCCGTCCACTTACATGTAAATGTTCCACTGAGATAGTCATCCTTTCTTTGAGTAGGCTTAGAGCTTATTCCGCCATGCTGCCTCAATTCATTTTCACAGATTTTTATCTGACACATGCGAATTTTCTCACGATGATTTCCTTCATCGATCACGAGATGGATGCTGATGTTTAGATTTGGACCCGCGATGTTTTATTAAGAATCATGTGTTCCAACCACACTGTCATATCAGTTCATTTAATTCGATTTACACTTATAACAAATAACCGTAAATTGAATATAATCACATATTAATAGCAAAATCAATAAACACTTCATACATTAAATTATCCATAAACATAATTAAAATTTATACATATAAAAATAATAGTCGTTTATTGTTCACAAGCGAGCTTGTATCAATAATTGAGGTAAAACTAACCGAGTTTTCATAGATTAAATCAAAATAATTGCCAATATCGTCGATCGTTTGCATGAAATAATACTTAATATCAATTTTGCGTACTTAAACTACGTATGTAAACTTGTATGGCACGTTGCCAATAAACTTTAACAATAAGTAGCCCAATGTAGAGGGGTGCATCAATGGATATGGTATTGATTATGCTAATTTTATTATTGAAATTTCATTCGTCACGCTGCAATACGTTTTTTTTTTCAATTGAAGCAACTTGCAACATTAACATACTGTATGCCAATAAAACCCGTTCGACGATTGATTCCGTCTCAACTCATTTAATGTGGTTACTCCGTTACGAGTAGCCATCATTGTTGTATAAATTGATTAATTTAATGCATTTTTAAAGGGTTTTTATCATATATTTCATACGTTCTGTTCGTTTAATATGTTATATGAAAACTATATAAACAGTTGTATGGCAACAGCATATTAATGTCACACTGCCTAGTGTTTTGTTAAGCAATAAGTTGAAGGCTTATGTCATTTTCATACATTTTTCGTAGCTCCGGTCGTTCAATAAATGCAGGTTTTTTCAAGATTAATTATTACAAATAAAAGTAAGAGGGTGAAAACTTAGTAATGCCTTCTAATTTGAATCTATGACTACTAGAAAATTATTGGCGTTGTCTTATATTTTATTACATAATATTATCCTTATGAAATTTAATGGCTCAATGAAATGAAATGAAATTTAATCAATTAGGGATGTTGTTACCGGGTGATTAGTAAATAATGATGAATCTTCTTTTTTTGAACGTCGAATCAATAATAACAAAAAGTGATAAATCGTTTCTGAAGCAAATTGTTTTTATGAGCTATGTATCACATATATAGTACCTGTCTTTGTATATAACAAATAATTAAATGAAATGTAGCCAAATTATACAATAAGACGCCAAAAATCAATATCTATGTATAAATTGTTACATTACACACGGTAAGGTATTATTGACATGTCACTACAAGCAATTATAAGAATATCGTTTTTATCAAAAACAAATATTGTATATAGAAAGTAAAACACGTCTACATCATTGAAAGATTGAAAGTAGGAAAATTTTAATTTGATTCAGAATTTCCTGCACGACGAACTCAGTACAATTTATTACTGTGTTTACTTTACGCCGATATAAGTTTGTTTATCAATATCGAACCAACTCCCCGGGCAATAGAAGCGGATAATTCTGTTTATAAACCGTCAAGCGGTTAAACTTGAATGAAATTTCTGTTTAATAGCGAGTTAATACATGTTTTGTTATGTTTACACGAATGTTTGTAATTTATATAAACTTTTGTATCGAGTGAGTTCGTCGTTTGTTTTATAATTTGTTGCTTGGGTGCATTGAAAATTATCTATTGTATGTATCATAATTACCACATTATATATTATGAAGGCATATTCTAATCTTTATTAATATCATTATATTTTTATTGAATCACGAAGCAGATGGGCAAATGGGCTGCATGAGTAACCGGGTCACCGTCGCCCATGAGCGTCAGCAATGCCAAGCCTTTCAGAAAATTCTCGTCGTAAGCCTCTTTTAAAAAAGGGTGTATTGTAGCGCTGAGGGAACATAGAGAAAAGGAGGTTAATATGATTTATTTATTAAAATGTTGCTACTTTTATCAAAAGAAGAACAGCATTTATTTTATCGCTACAAAGATATGCTTGGTTTGTTCTGTTCTACTATTTCTATTAATAAGCTTGGAGTTCGAGATTTCCTACGCAATGTTTTTAAGAAATAAATTTTCTTATTTCTTTTTTCTTTTTCTTATTTTTTATTTTATAATACATTTTAATTTCAACTTAAAAAAACATGTTGTCACCATACTTTCTGAATTTAGTGTACACTTGAAATCGATATACATATCAGAAGTTATGTTTTTTTCTTTGGATGTTATGTATGCCACCATTTAATATGTATATTCTTAGTGTACTTATTAAACAATATAAAATATATATATAAATATTTACATTTGCGTCCCATTATAATATTTAAATCAATATTATGTATTTTCAAAATAATATTGATTTTATAAAAATAATTATTTTTATGTAATAACTTACATAAGCAAGAGAAGTAAAGATAAAATTATAACACGAAGTTTCCGATTCCGCAAGGTCAATATATCCTACCTGGGGCAAGGTATTCCGTTCTATAATAAAATAATGAAGATATTTTTAACTTTTCTGATTTATCAATTAAAATGTTATGCTATATATATATATATATATAGCATAACATTATATGTATATTCTTAGTGTATAGTGTAGTGTGTGTCATATATATATATATATATATATATATATATATATATATATAGCATATAACTCAATACAATATTTACTTAGTGGTAGTTACCATCAGATATTCTACGAAAAACACCCCGTTAATGTCTCATTGCTAGATTAAGGCCTCCTCTCGCTTTGAGGAGAAGAATTTGAAACTTATTCCACCATGCTGCTCCTATTCATATGGCAGAATTTTAGTAAAATTAGGTATTGCAGTCATTACGATGTTTTCATTCCTTGCCGAGCACGAGACTAATTATAAACACGAATTAAGCACGTGAAAATTCAGTGCTTGCATGGGTTTGAACCCACGATCAACAGTTATGATTCACGCGTTCTAATTACTTGGCCATTTCGGCTCTATAACATTTAAATACATAACCATGTATTATAAGAATCGTCCCGACACAAATAAATATAATATATACCTACCAGAGATCTTTGTTAGCAACAAGACGTTCGTCAATTACATTTTTGTAGGACCGGAATTCCTCAATTTAACACACAGCATCAAGTATGATAAGTAGTAACCCAGTTATAGTCTTATAATCGAAACTAACTCTTCGATGATGAAGATAAATTTGTTCTCAATGTCACGGCGCGTCCGTAGACCAACAATTTTAAACATTGCGTGCCCGCTCCTTAATCTGGGGGCCATTAACGCCGTCCATTAATCATAGTTTTAATAACAATTTAACCCCAACTAGATTAATATATCTTCGTGTATTCACGCTGAAGTTATCGGGCATTATCATTCAAATCGTTGTATGGAAAGCCGAGGCCGCAACAAACATGACTATTCTTTTATCGATGTCGCATTGCTGAATGAATTGGTCGCAACTGTTACGAATGCTTCGGCTTTTGTTGTTTACCCATTGTGTAAAACTAAACGTTGCAAGATGTAATAATCTCGAATGTCTCATTGTGTTTTTTAACCGAACGGAGACACATGCGGGGTCATAATAAATAATAATCACTGCGAACATTTTATTTAATACAATGAATTGTACGTCAAGTTTAAATGTAGGGTTGTGCACATATTTAGCCGAGCGTGCGTCGCGTATCGTGAAATTCGGGGTGTAACGTTATTTATTACATTAATATTTCGCTGCAGTTCACTGTTTATTGCGATCTTTTTTTACGAATTATGTTTTATTGACGACCGAAAGGCATCATTATATCGCATTCATGGGGTAGGAAATCATAACGTTTGTTTATGTTTCTCACGACCTCGTTTTAATGAGTTAAGCCCATTATTTATGATTAAATTATACCATTATTTTTCTTTAACATACTAAAATACGTATAACCCGCCTCTTTGGTTTAATAGATAATTATAAAGTTACAGATTCTGGGCTGAAATCCTGTGTCGAAACTACTATTAAATACACTATTTGCTTTAAAATAAGCCAGAAACCGAAATCCTATCAAGATAACTTATATAATTTTACAATAAAAACTTTAAATAATAAATCATACTAATTCGACAAAACGTTTTCATTTATAGAAATTCGAAGATTAACTTTTGATAATATTTTATAAACAATTTTCACACCAGCTGCCCAATAACATTTTTAATTGGCTAGCTAAAGTCGAAAACACAATTCCAGGGTAAATCTGGGCATGTGAATCGATGTAGATTGTTCGAACTCGTCTCCTGGGGTTGGTCCCAAATTATTGGTTTTGCCCCGGGCAGTTTAACAAAATGTAACTATATTCCTTAATAAGCCCTGTAACTATTGTCCCGTATTATAATTATTTAGTAAAGCGATTTCACCATATGATAAAGAAACACCGGGGTGACAAATTGCTTTAATAATATTGCAATTTACTAAAATTCGACACGACAGTAATTGGCAATTCCGGTTGGTTCATATTAAAAGCAATTGTTTAATTTTTTATCGTTATAAATAGCTAGCCTCAGCACACGGCTTCGTCTGCATTTAAGGGGAGAGTTAGGTAGCTTATGTGTTAAGTCACGTATACGCTATATGTGAGTCAGTTAGTATAAGCTATCTTTATTTAAAGTTTCATCAAAATCCGTCCAACCATTTTTGCGTGGTGGTTATATACAAACATTCAAATACAAAAACTAGGACCTTCTTACGTTTTGGAGCTGGTTTTGAATTTAATCCACCAGGCTGCTCCGGTGGGAGTTGTCCATGCATGGCAGAATTTCAACCAGTTCTGTATTTTAATCATATCTAAAAGGTCGATTTTAAACTTTTAAATAATTTTAGAAAATATTTGAAATAAGATTTATAATAGAATTATATCCTTCAGAACGATTTCAGCCACGGCGCTCAATCTCAAGAGAGATTAGCCAACTACGCAGGAGATATTATAGTGCACAAGTGTGTGCGCAAACACAGGTCCACTCTCTATTCCCTAACTCTCATAATCCGATGGGACGGCAATCCGTCACCACTGGAAAGAGTTCAGGCACAGGACCAACGACTTTACGCGCTTTCCGAGGCACGGGAGTGTACACACTTCCAACTTCCAGACTCCGGGCTTGAATAATTTTACTGGCCCGACCTGGGAATTGAACCCAGGTACTCCGGGTCTGCTCTATCTATCTATCTAGAGTAAATAGTGAATTTATTCAATGGCGCCCATGACGACATGCAGTGACATAGTCGTATTTATTAGTTTCTTTAACTATAATTCATTTTATTTATTTTCGAGAACAAACGACAATCCAGAATCGAATCTATTAAAAAACATGAACTGTAAAATTAACGTGCCCTATCTTTATTAATCGTTTCAGCACACAGCTGCGTACGTATCGTTGTGGTAGTGTGCGTGCTAGTGTGGGCCCACGCAACGCGCACCCTCGCGTTTCATTAAATACGTTTCCGCATATCACACACTATGTCATTTCCTCTCTAGTGATGCTCAAGCATTTATCGTTTTGTATTATGCTTATCGATTATTTTAATTTTATTTTAAGGAACGACAACTTTTGTAATAATTGGTTTTAGTATTCTAGTTACGTGAATCAGTTTCAGTTATTATTACGTGTATTTTTGATATTTTGCTTGAGATCCACACGTTATGGAACAATATTTAGATAAAAAATGTAGCTTTCACTGGACTCGAATTTCAATAGTAATCCATCAAAATGATTGATGATTAAAATAAATAAATACAGATTTTCATTTAAAAATTAATATATTTTTCTGAGTTTTACGATAATATACCAGCAAAATATTCATCTTTTACGCGCCTCGCACACACAATGGAGTAGAGAACGGCTGAAGAGGACCTATGACGTCATAAGCATTTCTTCTAATCATTCCTACCCCCAAAGCTCACAAATAGTCGTTTCACACAAACAAAATACCAAACAAAGTAGTCGATGAGTAAAATGTCGATAGACTTTATATAAAGCAAATTTCAAGTGTCAAATACGATATTGCATTCACGATTAAAGTGACATCACTATATTCGTAACCATGGGAAGCTATTTGCGGATTCAATCAAATCCACAGAATGGTAATATTAACGGCTTAAAAACATTTGTTTACCAGTTGAGTAACTCGTTCCCAGTAATAAATCTAGCTTTAATCGAAATTAAATTTCGAATAAATACGGTTTACCGGTTAAGCACATCACTCGTTAAACAAACAAATTTACTTTACCGTTTAGTTCTTGTTAGAAATTAAAGTAATTTGGTTTGTGGTTTTCAAATAACGTAATAGTTTCTTATTATCGTGCATTTATGTAAATTATTTTTATATAGATACGTCGATAAAAAAGAAGGTTGTTGCAAGAAGGTTTAATATTATTATTACCATGATTATCTTATAAGCATAATTAAGGTACTTTTATATTACAAATCCTAGTTGGTATTATAATTGTAATAAACAAAAAAGCGTTTTAAAATTTTGCTTTAGTTTTGTTTATAGTTATATTTAAAATTATACTAGTAATTTTGATGTATAATCGAATTAATAATATCATAAGAATAATATTATTTATAATAGGTATATTAAATTGTGAATTAAACCTAGTGCAAAAACTTATATTTCATTTTTTTATAAATAATATATCCTTGACCAAATGATAGTAAATGGTCACCATTGCCCGTAGACATTGGCAGTTTAAGAAATATTTGCCATTCCTTACATCGTCAATGCGCTAACAACATTAAGAACTGAGATAAATGTAATTACACTGGCTCATTCACCCTTCAAACCGGGACACCACAATACTAAGTATAGCTGTTTGTCGGTAGAATATATGACAAATGGATAGTACCTACCCAGACATGCTTGCTCAAAAGCAATTTCTTTTTGGTATCCATTAAAATAATTTATTTATATAAATTTAAGAAAAAAACGCTTATTACTTTTATATTAATCATCAAAGCTGTCATTTAAAATATTTTAATATATTTAAAATTATCAGCTCTTTAAAGATAAATATTTAAAAAAAAAATGCAAGATAACATTGTAATGACGGTAATTTTAAAATTCCCAATTGTGTTCGAATGTAACCATAGAGATCAGTTACGCCCAAACAATGTTATTATCAACACTGTATCAATGCCCGGTCTTGCGTACTATTACGGAGGGTTGGTCAGACGGGCTGGATTTTATAATGGGTTAATCATATCTCTAAATGAACCGCTATGCTATTTTCAAATAGTTCCAACTGTTTGTTCCCAAGCTGTTATTACTATTTTACGGGCTAAGTGATGGCAAATGATCAAGTTTGTCCATAAACAATAATGTTATGACTAGTCTAGTATCTATATCATACCTTAAACCAGATTTTCTTAAGCTTAATAACGTGTTTTTTTTGCATGGATCGCAGAACATAAACGAAATTTTTGATTTGAATTTGAATTGATCGTGAAAATTTAAATTTAGTAACAGCAAATTAGACTTAGGATATTTCACGTTTCATTAAAAACTACGATTAATTCCTCAGAACTCACTTTGAGAATTAATTTAAACCCCAATGCGTCACCTATGAAATGAAGATGTCATGTCTCTTGTGTCATGTCTCCCTAAGATTATACTTTTTATCACGTTTCAAACATACAAAAAAACAGTATTGATGTTTGGTGAATTAACAAAATATGATGAAATGTGAATGTGACTTTGTTTATACAGAAAAGAACATAAGGTTACTAACATCTGCACACCCCCTTTCACATTTGGACGAAACCATGAATTAAAAAATTATCTAACCATTATTGCATAATGATACTGCGAAGCTATTATGGATACTGTCTGCTAATTCGCGGGGGAAAGCGGTTTTCCAAAGTTATTCTTTATTATTACAACATCAGAAACTACGACCAGCTAAGATTTTTTTAACAGGATTAAATTGTTTTCTATTTATTAATTGCGTGTTTAAAATAACGAAAACTTTAATTTTATCGTTATTAAAACATTTTTATGGATTATTTTAATTCAATTCAAGTAAAATAAATGTGAGTGACTATAAATATGAATAATAAAAATGAGTATCAAACATATTAAATTATACTCAGAATAATATTACAGAATTAATTAAAAAATAATAATTGATATGTTCTACATAGAACAAATGTTCTTTTTGTACGAAACGAATATCTTTAACTCCAACGCGTTTTTGTATCAGTGATTAAAATAGAAATGTACAAAATTTGTTATTTGATCATAAAGTCTAATGAAAAACCTGTTTTACTGTCTATATATTCGTCGCATGATAATTAGGGACCACCGGAGTGGTCAGTTTCCGAAGTTTTACTTTTAATTAACACAAGCTGGTAAACGACGGATATCCGGAAGCATCTAAAAACTTAAAGTAATATTTTAAGAGTAATGTCTATGATATTTATATAAATACATACTGTTTTTGAAAAATTGTACATCCATGCCATTTTTACGAGATAATTTTGTTTGTTTTATTTAATTGTGTATTAGAATCTTATACACTAATATATATTTTAATCGGTGTTAGATTAAATTGAGCAGCACACCCCTTGGTTTCAGTCACCACCGCCTCTAGACATTGGCACCGTAAGAAATAATAATCATCCCTTACATTTCCGCCACCAACCTTGGGAACTAAGATGTTTGGTCCTGTCTCCCTTGAAAAAGTCGCCCGTAACCAAAATTAGTCAGGAAGGCATCATCATTACTACTACACGTTATAAAACAAAGTCCTCCATTGGCATCTGTCTGTCTGTCTGATCGCGATAAACTGAAAAAAGTACCGAATAAAATTTCATACGGTTTCCATCAATTGACTGAAGTTCATATGAAAGTTTTAACCTGATTTATTTATTTCGATTTTGTATAAATTATCTGAAATAATATGACGATTATTGTGAAAGTTGCCGCAACAAATCGCGTAAATCAATATTTATATGTATTACAAGATAAGCGTTTCATGTAAAACAGAATTTTACCCGTGCGAAGTCACATATTAATTGCTAGTTTTATCAAAATCTTTCAAATATTCCATTACGACAGGCGGATAAAATTTTCAAAAGTATAATAAAACCACAAACGTAGGTTTTTTACAACCTTTCATTCATACTGAATAACTTTCTTGAATCAAGGGCTTTTCGCTATATTTTATTACGAAGATTGAGTGTTATTAAAATGTCTGAGTGGTTTGAGTGAAACATTTATTTTCTTTACGTCCTACTTTATTTAAGTGAAAAACAGATTTAACTTCCTTAAAAATAAGTTTAATATTCATTTTTTAGGAACAGAAAATTTTAATAAAAAAATCAAATCCCTTTTTGAATGAAATTTAATTTTATAAATATAAGTTAAGTAGCGCTTTGTAAGAAGCGCTGTACAAGCGCTGTGATGTGACAAAACATACCAGCTTAAAGTTCAGAAAAGCAACAGTGATGTCAATTATGCTACACAACTTCGAAACTAAACTCATTCTTTCATTAACAATTTCATTAAAAGTTAAAACGACTTGAATAAAAAAAAAACTCCGATTTTCAACCAATTAAATCAAAGACCTTATACATAAGATATCGAAAGCAGTATAGTCGCCGACATCGTAAATTTTATAGTCAGTTAATGATTTTATTTATGTATCTTCACGCTACGACGAAATCCCAAACTGAATGTTATTATCGTTTTGTCATGGAAGACCAATTACAATGTTTTATTTCATTAGTTTCATTTAAGCTTAATAAAGTTTATTATTTTAAATACTAAAACTTATCAGACGGTATTAAGAACTATGTTTGATTTCGATCCATGCAACCAACCTTGGTTACCATTTACCGTGCCTTCTTCCATGGTTTGTGGGCTCGATTCCCGCCGAAATTGGCCTATATATTATATAGTTTACTGGTGGTAGGGCTTTGTGCATTCTCGTCTGGGTAGGTACCACCCACTCATTAGATATTCTACCGCAAAACATATATAAATACGAATATATATATATATATATATATATATATAT